>NC_133658.1:660022350-660323710 GCF_037893015.1 Macrotis lagotis
TACACACCCCCCTTCAACCCAGCAGGGATCTACCTAAATATTCTACCTCCCTTTCAGTAAATTGCAACTTCTCCAAGGATGCTCTAATCCCTTCTGCCCCAAATCATTTAATGCTCAATTCTAGAGAGAAGGGGTGGATTGGTGTTCCAGCTAAAGGTGTGTCAGATGGTTAAGATGCATAGGGCTGAGGGAGAGCAAGGAAGGGGTTCCATGGGTGAGGCAGACCTCTCTTTCCTCCTTTTCTCTCCTACTGAGTTTTACTTATGAATATCTGGGAGTCCAGGAGCCAGAGAGTTGCATATAGCTCTTTTGGGGCTCAGTGGTTCCCTGTATTTCACAAATAAATTCAACCTTTGACATACCCAATCTTTGGTGGGGCCATATTCAGGCCAAATTACTCCACCACCCAAATTTTATCAACCCATATGAAATGATAATATTAAATTAGCTTTTCTCTTATCCTTGCTTTGATATTTTGGTGATTGGTCCCAATCTTGCAATCAGCTGCCTAATAGACTGTCCTTTGGTATTTCCTAATCTATTGCTGCAGCTTTAACTTCAGATTGTTCTTTTCCCCATGATTTAGCATGAGGTCTCTCACAAGCACCTCAAAGTCCATGACTCAATGAATTGTCCTAGTCTACTAGGCTCACAGTGGGGATTGTCTGCCCACCAGCAGTCACCCTAAAGCACTTGGTGCTCCTGTGAGCCAGCTATACTTATGACTCACCAGATTGCATAACTCTGGGTTATATGCATATAAGTTGCCTGACTGCAACTCCACCAGTCAGGTTTCTTTGGGGAAATTTCTCGGATCCATTCCTGGTCTTCTACTGAGTTGCTCTGCTTTTGGGTCATTTGTCTCAGGGAGAGGGAGACTCCATGACCAGCATCAAGGACTGTTGGAGTATAACTCTCAACAGGTGCTTGCCCTTGAGCTGACTCAGGGATCCTCTCTCCCTAAAACCACTATCCCGATTGAGCCCCCCAAAACTGTGTGGGGAATTTAAACCCTAACCCAAAATGACTACTCGGAGTACTCTCAAAGTGGCAGCAAAGAGTTAAAATTTAATTCGGTTCTTGCAAGAAGCGGGTCAGTTCCTAACTCTATGTGAGAGAGAGAGCAAGAAAAACGGAATTACAGAAGCTGAAGCAGGGTTAAAAAAAAAACCACAAAACCACAACACATTCCCCCTCCTCTTTTCTGAGGACCCTTACAACAATTGGTCAAACTTGATGGTCCGAAGAGAATGGAGGTGTACCTAATCTTTCCTAGGAGGGTTTTTTTTTTACATTTTATGAGTTAGGGTGACATAATTTTTCTAGGTAGAGATTTGCGTTCTCATGTTCACCTGATTCTTGAGCAATAGAAACTGAGGCCTATGGCTTAGATTAATTTAGCACTATGTTTCTGAAAAGTCAGCACTTTTAACCTTCATAATGATGTAACTTCATTGTCCATGGTTCCTTTTAAGATGTTGTTATTTCCTTCCTTATCTCTTGTAATGAGATACATTTTTGCTTTTACTTTGTCTTAGATCATGATTTCTACCCCTGATTTTTTTAACTTGCACTGAAGCATAATATACTTTGCTCCAGACTTTTCCTTTTACCCTGCTTATATTTCTCTGCCTCAAATGTGTTTCTTGTTAACAATGTTTTGTAGAATTAAGGCTTTTAATCCATTCTGGTGTTTGCTTCTTATGCTGTTGTTGTTGTTGTTGTTTAGGTTTTTGAAAGAAAAATGGGGTTAAATGGCTTGCCCAAAGCCATACAACTAAGCAATTATTAAGTGTCTGAGGTCAGATTTGAACTCAGGTACTCCTGATTTCAGGGACCATGCTCTATCCACTGAGCCACCTGGCTGCCTCTGCTTCTGTTTTGTGGGAGAGTTAAACTGAATCACATTTACAGTTAGAATTACTAATTTTGTATTTTACTATATGCTATCTTTTCCTATTTAAACATTTTTCTTTCCAATTCTCTTAATTCTTCTAACTATTGTTTTGCTCCCTTTTCCATTTAACTTTTCTTTTAAATTTAAAATCTAACTTTTCTTTTACTTGTAACTTCCCATTCTTCCTCTTTATTTTCCTTTCCCTTCCTTCTTCCTGGTGGGGAAGGATAGATTTTTATATCAAATTGAGTATGCTTGTTTACCCACTCTGGGTCAAATCTATTAAGATTTTATCAGTATTCACATCCTCCCTTCTTCCCCTCTATTATAGTAATTCTTTATGTCTTTTCACCTAGTTTTTTATCCATTTATCCACTAATGCTTTGACTTCTCAGTATAGTACTTCTTTTTATGTCTTTATTGTTTTAACTCTGTCTTATACCTACAACCACTTTGTCAAAATATACTTCTTTTTTCTGTCTTCATCTTTGTACCATTCACAAAGGTTGACTGATTGAATGACTGATAAGCAGCATTGCCTCATAGTCATTAGTACACTCCCCTCTTTCTGTCTCATTAGAAATACACTTCTAAAGAGTCATGAATCACATGAAATCATAATTGATTTATCCCATCCACTCTTTTCAAGTACCCTCCAAAAACAAACAATCCTCATGAATCAAAGCATCATGCTAAGTCATTTCATTTTATGAACCATTTATATCTTACCACTCCCAAGCACCCTCCCTCCAATTGTAACCAAAGAATCAAGAAAATCAAAATTGCTTCTTGATCTTTTCAATTCCAGTCCCTCTAAGTATGCTCTATCCCTCCATTTCAAAATTACTCCAGCCATAGCACTACAATCCTCCCCAAAATACTGGGTATGCTCTCTTCTTCTGCCACTTTATCCATAACCAAAGAACTTAAAATCTACTTTCTGATGCAAAATCACTTCCTGATCTATGTATGTCCAGCCCTTCAAAGTGAACTCCTACACTCTGTCCCTACTGTAAATGAGGTCACTTCATGACTTAATTGTGCATATAGTCTCTAATGGCTTTCCCTTCCTCTGTCTCTATAGGAAATGTCATCTTCATAAACAATATCACTTCCTGACTCATTTATACCCATATCCTTTGAATCTAACCCTTCAACTATATTAAATTCTATAACTATTCTAAGAGTTACAAGTTTTATCTTCCTTTGCAGGAATGTATACTATTTAATATTCTTGACTAGCACTTCCCCCCCCCTTCAGTTTATTTTTATACATCTTTTGAACCATAGCATTGGAAGATAGAATTTATTATTCTGTTCTGATCATTTTGTCAAAAAATTTTGGAAGTCCTATATTTCATTGAAAATTTATCTTTTCCTCTGACTGAAGATGTTGAATTTTGCAGTATAGTTAATTTTTGATTGTAATCCAGTGCCCTTTACCCTCCAAAATATCATATTCTAACCCTCTGATTCTTTAATGCAGAAGTTGATAAGTCCTGTGTAATTCTGATTGTGCTTCCTTTGAATTTAAATTGGTTCTTGTTGGCTGTATTAATCCATGGAGTTTTTATTCTGTGGTCTCTTTTTGGAGGTGTTTTCTATATTCTTTCAAGAGACTATTTTATCATCTTGGTCTAGTATAATAGGACAATTTTCCATGATAATTTCCTGAAAGATATTTTATATGATCCATTTTGATATAGATTTTTCATTAGAATAATAATTTGTAAATTATCTCTTCTAGATATATTTTCTAGGTAGTTTGTTCTAAAATACTTTGTGGTTCCTAATTTTTAGTCTTTTGATTTGGCTTAATGGTATCTTGGTGTCTCATAGATTCATTAGTTTATATTTGTCCAATTCCAACTTTTAGGATTTTGTTTTTGTCAGTATAATTGTTGGTAATACTTTCAAAGTAGTTGTTTTCCTTTTCCCGTGGGTTAATTTTACTTCTTGAAGAGTTGCATTTCTTTTCCACTTTGTTAATTTTATTTTTTTGTTTCGTTAAATTAATTTTCCTGTGGTTATTTTTACTTTTAAATGAGTTTATTTCTTTGATCCATTTTTTCAAATATGGTTCTCATTTCTTTTTTCCATTTTTTATTCTTCCTTTCCTTTGGTTTTTAAATTTGCCAAAAAAATTTCTATAAGATTTTAGATTTGGGTCTAATTCATAAACTCCTTTGAGACATCCTGTGAAGGTAATTTGTCACTGCACTCTTCTTCTGAGATAACATTTTTATCATCTCTATATGAATAGTGCTTTCTGTGGTAAGTACTCTTTTTTTGCTCATTTTCATTGTTAAACTCTGCTTCTCAGATATAGGGAGTATGGGCATGAGCTTTTTGTGCTGGGGCTGGGGTTTGGTCCCTGGCTTATTGCTTGCCAGTGCAATATGCAGATGTTTGTTTCTTCTGTTATGTTCATGCTCTGCTTTTTGCTTCCAACCTAGTCCTGTCTGTTGTCCCATTGTTCTCAGGACTCAGACTTTGGGGTTGGAACCTTTCCTTCTGAAATTTTATCTAACTGAGTCAGGACCTGATCTTCTCTCTAGCTGCCTGTATCTGGGTTTCTGTCTACCTGTGGGGTCCAGGTGCTTTGATGTAGCCTGAAGTCTCCTCCTGGCTCTCCCACTTTCCCACCCAGCTGGGCTCTATTTCCCTTTTATCCATGAAGAGAGAAGCCTTCATCAAAGATTCTCCATGATGTCTACAACTGAGAATTTGTTTTGTTCTTTTTTCAGGGGCAGGGGTAGGGAATCTCTAGCTTTAATGTCTACATAGAGGTTTCATTTAATGTGTGTAGGAAAAACACTCCAGAAGTAGAAAAAAAATATTATATTACTAAATACTTACATGAATTACAGAAAGAAGAGATCAATGAATCGGAAATGCAGCTAAAAAAGCTGGAGAAAGAAAAATTATAAATCTTCAATTAAAAAGCAAATTAGAAACTTTGAATTTAATGAAATCAAAAGTAAGAAAAATTTTGAACAAATAAATCAACCGAAAAGTTGGTTTTATGAACAAACCAATAAATTCATATGTCTTTGTTTGATTTGATGAAAAAAGAAAGAAGAAAACCAAATTACTGGTATGTATCAGAAGTGGAAAAGGTGAATTTACCATCCATAATGAAAGTTTTCTATGTTATTAAAAAAGAGAAGAAATTAAATATCAATTTGAAGCTATTTTTCTGCACTGTTTGCTATTAAATTTGACTATCTATGTAAAATGGATGAATATTTACAAAAATACAAATTTTCCAGGCTTAAAGAAGAGAAAATTAAATAGTGAAAATAACCCTATCTTGGGAGAAAAGAAACTGAACAAGTCATCATTGAAATTACTAAAAAAATTATCCCCAAGACCATTTGGAGTCATAAGTGAATTCTACAAAACATTCATGGAAGCATTAGTTCCACTCCAACATGAACTATTTGAAAATTTGGTGGGGAAGGAATTCTGCCAAATTTCTTATATGACAACAGTATGCTGCTGATACCTAAACCGGAGTCTAACCAGATAAAGAATATTATAGACTAATTTTCCTAATGCATCAAAATTTTTAAATAAATTATTAGCAAAGTGAGTTTAGCAAGTTATCACTAGGATATCACTATGATCAAATACAATTTATATCAGGAATGTAGGATTCATTTAATATGAGGAAAACCATCAGCATAATTGACCATATCAATGATAAACCTAATATTGAATATCTTGAATATTTCAAGAGACGCAAAAAAAGCTTTTGATAAAATACAACATCCATTTCTATTAATAATACTAGAGAGCATAGAAATATAATAGAAATAAGTTCCTTAAAATAATACTTATCAAAAATCATCAAGCATTTTTTGTAATGGGCATAAGCTAGAAACATCCCCAATAAGATCGGGGTGAAAAAAAGATTTTATTAACATCACCTTTATTCAATGTTGTATTAGAAATGTTAGTTTTAACAATATGAGCTGGAAAAGGCATTGAAGGAATAAGAATAAGTAATGAAGAAATAAAATTCTCACTCTTTGTAGATGATATAGTGGCATACTTAAAAAACTCTAGAAAAGTAGCTACGGACAACTTGAAACAGCAATGTTAGTGAAGTTGCAAGATATAATATAAACCCATATAAATCATCAACATTTGTACATTTTACTAACAAGACACAGCAACAAGAAATACAAAGAGGAATTCAATTTAAAGTACCTATAGCCAACATAAAATTCTTGGGAGCCTATCTGAAAGACAAACTCAGAAACTATATGTGAAAACAAATTGTAAAAGACTGTTTTGTACTTATGGATTCTTTTTAATAAATATTTTATTGGTTTTTCAATTGCATAAAATAGTAGTTTCTAACTATAATGTTTGTAAGGTTTTGAATTTTACAATTTTATCCCCACCCTCCTTCCCATCCCCATCCCCCTATCCCCACACAGACGGCAGTCTGATAATCTTTACATTGTTTCCATGCTATACACTGATCAAGACTGAATATATTGAGAGAGAAATCATATCCTTGAGGAGAAAATACAATATTAGAGATAACTAAATTATGTATCATATAAGACACTTTATAAAACACTTTTCCTACAAATAAAAGCATATATATATATATATATATATATATATATATATATATATACAACTGGGGAAATGTCAATTGCTCATCAATAGGCAAGCTAATTTAATAAAAATGAATATTTTACCTAAATTAAATTACTTAGTGCCATACCAGTCAAACTTCAAAAAAATTACTTTATTCAGCTAGAAAGAATAGTAACTATGGAGGGAAATTAAGGGAATTAATGAAAAAAATTCAAAGGAAGGTGATCCAGCTATACAAGAGTTAAAATTATAGTATAAAGCATCAGTTATCAAAACTTTTTGGTACGATCAAAGCAAAAGAGTGATGAATCATTGGAATAGATTAGCTACAAAAGAAACAGAAGTAAATGACTTTAGTTACTTGATGTTTGATTAATACAAAGATGGGAGCTTCTGGTATAAGAAGTCACTGTATGATAAAAAGTCTGGGAAAACTGGAAGATAGAATGGTAAAAACTAGGCATGAATTAACATCTCACACCCATACCAAGGTTGATTTGGATACAAAATTTAGACATAAAAGGTGATAAGTCAATTAGGAGCACTTGGGATAGTTTACCTATCAGATCTATGTAAAGGGGAGCAGTTTATGACCAGAGAAGAGATAGACATTATCAAATGCAAAATAGATAATTTTGATTATTAAATTGAAAAGTTTTTCACACATAAAACAAATGCAACCAACATTATGAGGAAGGAAGGAAGTTTAGAAACAATTATTTACCAGCAGTATTTCTATAAAAAATACACTTCTAAATATATATAGAGAACTGAATCAAACTTATAAGAACATAAGTCATTCCTCAATCAAGAAATGATCAAAGAATATGAACAAACACACCTCAGATGAAGAAATTACAGCTATTTAGGGTCACATGAAAAAATGTTCTAAATCATTATTGATTAAGAAATACAAATTAAAAGAGCTCTGAAGAGCTACCTCACACCTATCAGATTGCCCAATATGAATGAAAAAGAAAAATGATCAATGTTGGAAGCGACATAGGAAAACTGGGCCACTAAAGCATTGTTTGTGGAGTTGTGAAGCTATCTAACATTTCTGGAAAGAAATACACACAAATGGCAGTAAAAATGTACATACTCTTTGATCTTGCAGCACTAAATATCCCAAAGAGATCAGGAAAAAGGATAAAAGCTCACATTATAAAAATATTTATAGCACCTCTTTTTCTAGTGGAACAGAATTGGAAATTGATGGGATATCTATTAATTGGGAAATGGCTGAACAGATTGTGGTATATAAATGTGATCGAATACTACTATTCCATGAGTAATAATAAGGGAAGTACTTCAGAATAGTCTGGAAAGACTTGCATGAACTGATGTTGAAAGAGATGAGCAGAACCAGAAGAACATCATTATTTACACTAGCAGCATCATTGGGTGAGGATTAACTATAATGGACTTGTTAATTTTAGCTGTAAAATAATATAAGACAATTCTGAAAGACTTGTCCATATCCAGAGAAGGAACTGTGGAGTTTAAATGCAGAAAAAGGGTTATTATTTTCAATTTTTGTAAGTTATATAGTATTTTTGTCTTTAATTTTTATATCTTATTTGTTTCTTTTTTTCACTTTGATCAATAAGGATCTATGTTCAGAATGGTTATACATGTGAAGCTTTTATTAGTTAGCTTTATAGCAAGGGGAGGGGAAAGGTGGAGAGGGAGAGAAAAGAAAAAGGAAACCTCAAACCTCACTAAAAGTGACTGCTAAAAATTATCATTGCATGGATTTGGAAAAGTAAATAAAAAATAAAAATAAATAAAATGAAAAATAATAAAAAGAAGATAAAAGTCACTCACATTCATTTTTAAGAAGTTTTCATATCTTTCCTTTCTTTCCCATTTTTTTTCCCTAACTGGTAATTTTAATTCCTCTTTTACAACATGACTAGTAGGGAATTATGTTGGATTTGCTTGTATATGTGCAACTTTACCATATTGTTCACTGTCATGGGCAGGGGGAAGGAAGGGAGGGTGATAGAAAAATATGGAACTCATAAGCTTGCTAATGGATGAAAATTGAAAATAACATTTGCATGTAATTGAAAAAATTAAATAAAATTTATGTTAAAAAAAGAAATGCTAAAGATGTTCAGATTTAGGCAGATTTTGTTATTCAGATGTGGTCATTACACTTAATGAAACATGAAGGTGCATTGTAAATGTATGGAGATTTGACTCAGAGGCTATATAGTTACTTTATATTTTTCTAAAAGTTTTATACTTTATATGTTTACTTTATAATTAAAATGTTTTAAGCCACTAAAATGATTTTAGAAGTTTGCAGAATTAAACATGGTATAAAGCAGGATAATAAAAAAGGAAAGTACAGAAGAAAAAGACTTCAAAGAATTAGAATTCATACTTTGGTATCTGTGATAAATTCATTATTGTATTTGAGCATTGAGATTATGGATTTTGTGACAGCATAAGCAAAAGGGAAAAATATATTAGATTTCAAAATTGCTATTGTCTGATATAGCAAGCCTTATAAGTTTTATTAAAATCACATTTTTTTACACAAAAATATATTGCATGGGAATTTATCATATAGAACTTTTGTAAAGAAGGAAGAGAGGTCACTAAGTAATGGATGTAGAGAGAAAATCTGGAAGTCTAAATGAGGAACAAGGAGTATTCTAACCCCCTCTCTCCCATCTCTACCAGGGAGCAGAGGACAATGAGTGAAAATGCAGTCGTATTGGAAAGGGTGGCCAGGGAGTCAATCTTATGATACAGGAGAACAAATTTCAGTAATATTGAATAGATATACGAGGTGGAAAAGGAAAAGATTTAAGAGTAAGGGTTTACTGTCCATGGAACTGTCTTTTCACAAGGCACTGTTGAAGAACTATATAATATTTGATGGAAACTTTAGAATGAGAAAGTTGACAAGAATGATAATGAGAAAGTGAGTGGTGGAAAGAGGAAAATATGGTTTGGATGAATTTTGGATGATTACCCGAAAGAATTAAACATCATTAGAATATGAAGGGTATAATAAGATCTGAAAATATTCATCTTTGAACTCCACATCCCAAAGGAGGCTGAAGAGCTGACTAGAGGCAAGTGCAATTTGAGATAGAAGGCACATGGTCAAAAAAGTAGATGATTCACAACTCTTCTCATGATTAGGAAAATAAAATATGTGGAGATTAAAGACAAACCTGCATAGCTGGAGTACAAAATCCTGTTTCTCATCAACTTTCCTCTTTCTTCTCCCTCAGAGGACAATTTTTCCAGGAGATGGAAGGCTACAGTGAAATGGTGAGTTTTCTCTTTGCTTTGGAGATTCTCCACATTTCAGTTGTGGCATTGGACTAGTATAAAAAGCAGGATGTTGCTTTAAGCTGTCACAGATAGTTACATTAACCTGGCCCCTTGTCACTTTACATGAGATGCCCAACATGAGATAAAAAGCTCAAGTTTCTGGAGAGGCATGAGATAATTTCATCTCTATGCCATCACTAGAGCCTCATAGATTTTTATTCACAACATTAGTTTATTCTACCTAGAGAGTTTGAGGGACTTACACAAAGACAAATAGGTAGAAAATCATAGGTCCTGAATATTTTTACCCTAGATATCTTACTGAAATTCAGTACTGTTTCTACTGACAAACTCTCTCTCTTTCTCTCTCTCTCTCTCTCTCTCTCTCTCTCTCTCTCTCTCTCTCTCTCTCTTTCTCTCTCTCGATATGAATTTGCTATATTACTTCTAGGTGCTATTGAAAACACTGTGAAATGTTCTTTCCAAAATTACTTTCATTATCTGATTATTTCCTGAAGTTCCATAGAATGTTATTCATTTGAGTTTTATAGGTCACTTTTAATTAACACATAATATTTATTCATTTGGTTTTATGCCTTTTTTGTCTACTTAATCATTTTTCATTCTTTATAATACACATTGCTACTTTTTCTGCTTGGCAGTTGAATTCACCCTCATCTATTTTCTTACAGATTTCCTGTCTTCCTTCCTCTTATTTTTGATCAATTAAAATTATGTCAAGTTTTCTCAAGGATTTCCCCCTCCCACCCCACCCCACTCCCACCAAATTTCCAAGCCACTAGAGTTCATTTCCTTCTAAGCTCACTTTACCCTAACAGATATATGGAATCAAACCATATATAGCCATATATAGTATATATGTTGTCCTTGTGTATGTATGTATGTATGTTTGTGTTTGTTTGCAGGGGGAGAGGAAGAGGGAGAAGCACACACACATGCAGAGAGAGAGAGAGAGAGAGAGAGAGAGAGAGAGAGAGAGAGAGAGACAGAAAGACAGACAGAGACAGACAGAAAGAGAAACAATCAGACAGACAGAGAGAAGGTACAGGATAGTATGGAGTAAAGCTGTACCTTATTGAAGGTAGGAGTATCAATCCAAGGCATTGTTTGGAGGAGTGGTCTGAAAATGATCACAACTAAAGTTCAAAATAAAGACTCATCCCTTAAACAGTGGAATGATTGGGGGGAATGGGGAAGTCGGTCCCCATAGCCTTTGTTATTTTGATACAGTGTTAATTTTGTCGAAGTGCTTTCTTTTTCATATATTTCTTACTATTTTGTGGTGGTGGGATTAAAAATAAACATTCATTTGGTTATCCCTATTCAATTGTTTTTCCAAAACTTTATTTTCACTTCCCAGAATTTTGCCCTAGAAAATTATTCATAAGTTTTTTCCATGTCATACATATTAAAGGACAAATTTGATTTGTTGGTCCAATTACATGACACATTTAGAGCAAAATGAATCCTTTTCTCAATTTTATTTTTACGATATGAGTGCATAAATAAATTGCTCTCATATTACTATGTGTTTCAATGAGTGAATTAATTATATCATAGATCTTAATATAATCAGTACAATATCATCTGTGATTAGAATGATTTGGAGAACATTACCAATAAACCAATTTTGTTTTTGTCTAAATGTCATGTAGACTATCTCTATAACTGTGAGAGAAATTTTAGTGACTATATACCTATGTAACATTTTATTTGTAAATGGTGCTCTACTGAATATTTAACAACTTAATTTTTATAGATAGCTATATCTTAGAGTCATCTTTTTTGTTTGAAAAATTTCTTTTGTTAACATTTTTAGGTAACTTTGGTGAATGGGCAGCTAAGTGGTAGAATGGATAGAGTTCTGGACCTGTAGTCACAAAAATTCATCTTCAAATCTGGTCTCAGACCCTTGCTAGTTATGTGACACTGAGCAAATAATTTATCCCTGCTTGCCTTATTTTCCACATTTGTAAAATGAGCTGGAGAAGGAAATGGCAAACCACTTTAATATATTTGTCAAGAAAATTACAAATGGCAAACCAAAAAGTTAGGTTTGACTGAAAATGACTAAACAACCATAAAACTGGCAATAGCTTGAAAAAGTTAAAAGGCTTATTTTGCTTTACTTATTTAAATGGTCTTGGACTTCTTAGGACTTCCAGACAAGATGGTGGAGAGAACATAGGCACAGTTATAAAGTCTCCTGATCTTTCCCCATCTATGATATGAAACAAACTTCTTAACAGAAATCCATACACAAAACCCAGAAAGAAAAGCCAGGAGAAAGAACATCTACCTCAGTATTTATCTTCCAAAGCTGTGGATGAGTCCAGGTGTGGAGGGTGGATCAACCTCTTATCAGCCTGAGTAGCAGAGCCTTGGAGCCATGGATGCCTGAGGGCGCAAGAGCCAGACCTGCTTGATCAGCAACAGGGTTAGACCACAGGGGCCTGGGTCTACTAGGGAGTAGAGGCATTGGTGGTGGTGCTGACCCTCTGGAGCTGGCCAACAGGGCTGGGGGGAGAGTTTCTGGGTAGGAGAGATGTGGACACCATCCCTGGGCTCCTCAGATCTGAAGAAATCTGAGTCTACTCCTCCATTGTGACAGAGGCCTCCTCCCAGAACAAACACAATTACAGACTACTTCTGCCCCAGGCAGAAGAACCAGCCCAGCTGACAATATGATGATCTGACCCCAGGGTAAAACCCATCACTGATTTAAGACAAAAGTATTTAACAAAGTCAATTGCTCCATCAAGACTAAGTGAGTAGGCCTCAATCAAGGCCACAGACACTCCAGAGAAAGCAACCAGCACCTCCTACTATCCAGCTGGAGAAATTCCACTCAGTAAGTAAAGTCTCTAGGGATCCCAACACCAAAGCCCTGTGAAGCAGCCCCCTCTCCCCAACTCAAGGTCTTAGCAAAATGAAGAACCGTTAACAGATATGTGGATCCATAGGAAAATTCTTGGAAGGAAAATATTCTAACTCAGAGAGAACTAGAACCTCTGAGGAGAATATGATCTGGTCTCTAGCACAGGAAGACTTCCTTGAAGAAATCAGGAAGGAGTTTAAAAATCAAATGGGGTGAGGCGAATGGAACCAGAGACGAGACCCTTAGTCTGAATTCTGGATCAGACAATATGGCTGGGCTGCCCCACAGGATCATTAAGGAAACCCAGCATTTGCTGGCAGAACCAGTTCCCGGGATAAAAGCAGAACCAGATGAAAGCAACGCCCGTTATTTTCATGTGGTCATTGCAGGCCCACAGGATTCCCCCTTTGAGGGAGGGACTTTTAAACTTGAACTATTTCTTCCAGAAGAACATCCAATGGCAGCTCCTAAAGTACGTTTCATGACCAAA
The DNA here is from genome assembly GCF_037893015.1 of Macrotis lagotis. NCBI lineage: Eukaryota > Metazoa > Chordata > Mammalia > Peramelemorphia > Peramelidae > Macrotis > Macrotis lagotis. Next base: position 660,035,551 of record NC_133658.1, read on the forward strand.
ATTTATCACCCTAATGTAGACAAGTTGGGAAGAATATGTTGAGATATTTTGAAAGATAAATGGTCTCCAGCATTGCAGATCTGCACAGTGCTGCTCTCGATCCAAGCTTTGTTAAGTTCTCCCAATCCAGAGGATCCATTAGCAAATGATGTAGCCGAGCAGTGGAAGTCCAATGAAGCCCAAGCCATAGAAACAGCCAGAGCATGGACTAGGCTATATGCCATAAATAATATTTAAATTCAATCTCAACATTAAGTGTGCATCACTTCTCCTTTTCTGTGAAGACCTCTTCCTTTTTTAGTTTGCATTTAATGGACACAGTCTTAGAAACATTACAGAATAAAAACCCAGACCATCTTCAAAAAAAAAAATCAATTGGAAAATTTGGGAGAGACAATTAACAGCTTGGAACAAGAAAACAAATCATTGGAAAATATAATTGGACAAACAAAATGAGAATACTTCTCTCAGATCCTCAATTGGGCAAATTCAAAAAGAAAATAATTCTATCAAAACTTCAATTGGTCAAATGGACAACTCTTTCAAAAGTAGAATTGACCAATTTGAAAAGGAGTTGGAAAAGGTAAATGAAGAAAACTCCTCCCTAAAAATAAGAATGGAGTCTGCAGAAACTAATGACTTTACGAGATAGCAAGAGCCTGTTAAACAAAATCAAAAAATAGAAAAAATAGAAAAAAATGTAAAATACCTTCTCAGCAAAACTACTGACCTTGAGAGTAGATCAAGGAGGAGCAACCTCAAAATTATAGGACTCCCTTGAAGAGAAAAAAAAAATCCTGTACTTAATATTACAGGATCTAGTGATGGAAAATTGTCCTGATATCTTGGGACCAGAGGGCAAAGTAGTTATGTAAAGAATACATTGATGCCCTCCAGAAAGAGATCCTAAAATGAAACCACCAAGGAATGTTGTTGCCAAATTCAAGAACTATCAGATAAAAGAGAAAATCCTGTGAGCAGCCAGAAAGAAATAGCTTAAATACCAAGGAGCCACAGTAAGGATTACACAGGACATAGCTGCATCAACATTAATGGATCATAGTGCCTGTTATGAGATATTCCGAACAGCAAGGGAGTTTGGAATGCAGCCAAAAATCCACTGTCCTGCAAAGCTGTGCCTTATATTTCAGAGGAAAAGATGGACATTTAAAAAAATGGAAGAATTCCAAAATTTCCTGATGAAAAGACCAGAGCTTAATAGATAATTTGGAGTTCAAAAAGGAGGTTCCTGAGAAACATGAAAAGGTTAAAAACAGGGGGTAAAGAAAAATACTGCTATCCAATAAGTTGAAATTGGCTATATCCCATCATGGGAAAAAAAGATTCTCGTAACACCTGAGAATTGTAACCCTAACAGAAAGAATATACCTAGCCAGAAGCAATGGACACTCATGACTTATCCATGAGATTGCTATTCATTGGGATGAAACTTGCTATAAACCTACTTGGGAGAAAGACTCTAATAAGAATTGTAACTCTGTTAGATAGGATGTGCTTAGGAAGTAGTGATGGATACTCAGAATTTTCTATGACTCAGAATTATTTAAAAACACTACCTCCTTAAAAAGGGGGACAGGAAGGAGACTGGAGGAGGGATATGATTTAATGAGGTAAATCTCATTACAATAAGTGGTACAAAATACTTATGGTAATAGAGAGGAAAAAGGGAGGAGATGAGAAACACATGAATCTTTTTCACATCAGGCTTGGCTTAAAGTCAACTTACAAGCATACTCAGTTAACTTAAAAAACATCTAACCTCTCCAGTATTTGAATGGGAAAAGGGGAGGGGGACAGAGAAAGGGAGGGGTAGAAAAGAGGGAAACTAACAAAAGGAAGGAAAGGGAAAAGGGAAAAACAGAAAGGGGAAAGAAATGGGAGGGGCAATACAGGAGGGCAAACATACTGATGAGGGTAGTATTCAGAAGCAAAATACTGGGGAATATGGATAAGGGGGGAGAAGGAAAAAATAAAATAAACAGAGGGAAGATAGCATGGAGGGCAATAAAGAGTTAGTATTTATAACTTTGAATGTGAATTGCATGAACTCTCCCTTAAAACATAAGCAAATAGCAGAGTGGATTAAAAACCAGAATCCTACAATATGCTGCTTACAAGAAACTCAATTGAAGCATAGAAATACATATAGAGTAAAGGTAAAAGGTTGGAGCAAAATATATTTTGCTTCAGCTGAAGTGAGAAAAGAAGGAGTAGCAAATCCTTATCTCAGAGCAGCTGCAAAAATAGATAGCCTTCAAAGAGATAAGGAAGGAAACTATATCCTCCTAAAAGGTACCATAGAATATAAAATGATTTCAATACAGACTATATATGGACCCAATGGGCTAGCATCCAAATTCTTACAGGAGAAGCTGAAAGTACTACAGGAAGACATAGACAACAAAATACTACTAGTGGGAGACCTCAACCTCTCACTCTTAGATCTAGATAAATTGAATCATAAAATAAACAAGAAAGAAGTTAAGGAGGTAAATAGATTATTTGAAAAACTAGATATGATAGCCTTATGGAAGAAATTGAATGGGGATGGAAAGTAATATAGCTTTTTCTCCACAGTACATGGCACTTATACAAAAATTGGAGCAGCTAGGTGGCATAGTGGATAGAGGACTGGCCCTGGAGTCAAGAGTACCTGAGTTCAAATCTGACCTCACACATTTAATAATTACATAGCTGTGTGGATTTGGGCAAGCTACTTAAACCCATTGCCTTGGCAAAAAAATGACCATGTACTGGGACATAAAAGTCTTATGATCAACTACAGAAAGGCAGAAATATTGAATATATCTTTCTTAGATCACAATGCAATAAAATTCATATGCAATATTGGACCAGGGAGATATAGACCCAGAACCAAGTGGAAACTGAATAAAGCTCATTTTATAGAATGAGTGGATCAAAAAATGTATTACAGAAAAAAATAATCATTTTATCCTAGATTATCACAATAATGAAAGAACATACCAAAACCTAAGGGATTCACTCAAAGTGATTGTAAGTTTATGTACTATACTTTTAAATGCTTATGTGAATAAATTAGAGAAAGAGGAAATCAATGAACTAAATATGCAACTAAAAAAATTTGAGAAAGAACAAATTAAAATCCCCACTTAAGTACCAATTTAGAAATTCTAAAAATTGAAGGAGAAATTAAAAAATTGAAAGCAAAAAATAACTACTGAATTAATATAAAACCAAATATTGGTCTTATGAAAAAAAACAATAAAATTGATAAACCTCTGGTCAATTTGATTTTAAAAAAAGAAGAAATCCAAATTGCTAGTATCATAAATGAAAAAAATTGAACTCACCATCAATGAGGAGGAAATTAAAGTAATAATTTGAAATTATTTTCCCAACTCTATGCCAAAAAAATTAACAATCTAAGTGAAATGGATATTTACAAAACTATAAATTTTCCAGGTTAAATGAAAAGGATATTAAATACCTAAACAACTCTATCTCAGAAAAAGAAATTCAAAAGGTCATCACTGAACAACCTAAACAATTATCTCCAGGACCAGATGGATTCACAAGTGAATTTTATGAAACATTTAAGGAACAATTGGTTCCAATTCTATATAAACTCTTTGGAAAAATAGGGGAAGATGGAAATCTGCCTCTTTCTATGAAACCAATATGGTGCTGATATCTAAACCAGGAATTGTTAAAACAGAGAAAGAAAATGAAAGATCCATCTCCCTGATGACTATAGATGCAAAAATCTTAAAGAAATTCTTAGCAAAATGATTATAACAAGTTAAATTCTTGAAATGAATAAATGAATAATAAACTGTTTTGGATCATCATTAATATTGTTCTTATTATTGACCTATTCATCTGAGATCAGTTGTTTCACTAAAAAAAAAAATTCTGTTTAGTAGGAAATTTCCACTGAGAGTCTACCTAATTTTTTCTCATTTTTTTACTTTTATTGTGTTTATAAACATTACTATAAATATTTTTCTAAGCTAAGAAGCAAAAAAACAATGATTGAAAATTGCATTTTTTTATTTTTTGGTGAAAACAATCTAATCATGTCTATTTTTTTTATTTCTTTCTTCTCTTGAGGTCTTGAGGATGAAGCATTCTCTAAATCTCCTTAACATTCTATTTCTTCTAGCAGATTCTTTTTAATATAGGTGGTGAGTTACAACTTCTCTTTCTGACAAACTTCTTAATTATCATTTTCATTTCATATAAAGTATTAAGTACAGAAATGAGAGGCTTCAAAGGTGGTTGTTCCAACATTGTTGCCAATAAACATAGATCACTAAAATTGGTATCAGCTTTGTTCCTTGCTCTGTTTAATGATTATATACTTTCCAGTTTGATTATAAATGATCTCAGAATATTTTTTAGCAGCATTTATTCTTCAACTATTTTAAAATGTATTTGTTTACTCTTGACTAGCTATTTTCCTTGCTTTGTAAGTCCACTCTTAATACAATGGTAATAATGTAAAGTTTAAGTATAATTAGATATATTATGAGCATAAATAGATCATAGAATTATAAATTTTTAAAACAAATATAAGTGGCATGATGGATGAGTAGAAAATGCATTTAGATAACTGATATCACTCATGTAATCAATACATTGATTACATAAACATTTATTAATAAAAATATTCCCTTTTCATAATATTGGCTCAATTGAAGCATTTTTGCTTTGAAATATATCTTTTCATTAAATGGTTAACAATGAATTAAATAGGAAATCATAATATAGTACAAAGTTCTGGACTTGGAATCAGGAAGGAATTGGGTTGGGCTCCTTCTTCTGAAATAAGATGAGTGGCCATGTGAATTATTCTAGATCTTCGTTTCCTTGTTTTAAAAAAAGTGGCAATATTTTCTTGTCCTAATACCACAGGATTTTTGTCAGAATCAAAGACATAGTATTCAAAAGGTGTTTTGTAAATATTAAAGCACAATATGAATGTCATTTATTAATAGAATTGTTATTAAACACACCACAGGAAAATACATTTCTTCATTTCTGATGTCAAAGTGAAATGTCATAGAAAATGTCACTTAAAGAAAGGCACAGTCGGTGATCATGTAATGAAAGATGACCACTTGTTGTCCTTTTTAGCTCTATGTTGTTATAAAAAATCAGTGTTGATTCAGGTAATTCCAGCAAGGGACATTTCTTATACTTAGTGTGGATTTTTATCAGAGAATTTTCTTACTGCTTGGAGAGACAGTATGTCTGAATTGTCACACTATATATATATATATTTGGATGATTGTTATAGTAATGATTAATTTTTAATTTTCAACAATAGTAAACTTTACAATATTTATTTTTTTCTCCCTACATTCCTCAAATAAATTGCAGAGCAAATATATCCTTCATTTCAATGATGTAATTCATGAAAGTTTTCAAAAAGAACTATCTTTGAATAAAATGTCATGGGTTCAAATGAACATAATGATAGAAATGATACCAATACATTTGTTGTAAAATCAGACATGGTATTTTTAAGTTAAATTTCTACAGAAAAGCCTATTCATTCATTCATTTATTTATTCATTCATCTATTTATTTATTCATTCATACATTCATTTATTCATCTGTTCATTCATTCATTCATTTGTTTCTTTGTGTGTGCGTGTGTTTTTTTGTTTGTTTATTTATTGAAGGGGAGAGGGAGTCTGGTCTACTATTACAAAAAGTTTCCATACCACCTAAACACACTCCAAATGCTTCCTGTTTTAATAATTTTTAAATACATATTCTACATACCTTTGCTCAGAGGAATCACAGGAATCATTTATTTTCATTATTTGAAACTATTTCAAAGAGTATGTTAAGGAACATGTAAATATTCTTAGTATATTATTTTTCAGTAGTTTTGCTTATTCTATTTACAACCTTTGCCCCTACTATTTTGTGGTGTCTTCATGTGCTATGGACAAGATTCAGTGAATATTTTTAAAATATTAAAACATTCAATGATAATATTTAATGAAATTCAGAGAGCATATACATTTTAGAAAAAACTTGTAGTTTAATATTATTAAAGTACAGATATCATTGTCTATTTATTTCTTTGTGTATTTTTTCTGAAGTTCTTACATATCATATATTAATATGACACCCCAAAAGACAGGTATTTCAGCAGTGAGCCCTACTATGAAACCTAGTTTACCTACCTGATATATAGAGCAGAGTACATTTAAATGTTTTTCATGGATCACATGATGAGAAATAATTTACTCATCAATTGAGTCTAGTAAGACCACTTTACTTTTAGGTGGATAGTTTCCCCATGAGAGTGTGGTTGTCAAATGATTGATGTAATCATCAAGTAGGAAAGTGACTACAACAATCAGAAAAATGAAAGAATTTTGAGTAGACAGAAACTTCTACCTTATAGACTTTGCCTTATATCATTTAGATATAAGAATTTTCTAAATATTTACTTCCAGAGTACTTGTTCTTTTAGAGAATTTTTCCCAATGAGAATTCCATATAGGCCAGCAGTTCCCCACCACATAGAGGAGAAAAAGTGGTGCTTTTGTAAAAGATGTCCTAGCCTACCTACCATGCAGTATGAGCTCAGAATTCTCCAGTTGCTGCTACAATCCCCTCTCCAGCAATAAATTATCCTCAGTGGAAGGAAGTATATAGGTTTGCTTCAGAGAGTTATTAATGAGCACTTTTCTCATTTCCCTCCTGATATTATCATTATTCCCCAGTTAGTAGGTATATGGAAATGATGAAACATGAAAAAGAAATTTCTCATGGAACTTCTTAATAATACATTTCTCCCCACTTTAGAATACATTGCCCCCAAACTGGTTGTGCATTATTCCCAAAGATTCAATCAATTCAGACAAAATAAGTGTCTTGTTAGCCACTTGACATTATATAAAATACGAACAAAAACAGTTAAATTTACTTGTATTATAAGCAGATATTCATGTATATTAAATTAAAGTAAGGTTGTCTATTATGCATAAAACAATTTGATTATAAATCTGTTCCTATAAACAGTATAATACCTTGAAAAGTACCATTTAAAAATGTTTGCAACATATTTTCTAACAACTCTGACAAAATTCTAAGAGTATAACTTTTGTTCTATTTTATTCAACTCATATTCTATGACTGATTCTATCATGATTTAAAGTAAATTATATTTTCATGAAAACAGTTTGGACTTAAAAACTATAAATCATTATTCAGTAATATAAGATTCATTTGGTGTTAGACTAAATTAAAAAAACATTTATTAGGATATATTAATTTTATGTTACAAAAAATTTTCTTTATTTAATGTTGTTATCACAGACAATTATTTTAGCAAATTATTTTCATTTCAGAAAAGGTTTAGAGGAGACTGTTGTATATGCATATGTGTGCATATGAAATTCCTTTTTCTTTTAAAATTTATATTTCATGTATTTACTGCATATTTTCAGACATTACACAACTTTAAATTGACAATATCTATGTATTTATTCATATGATTGTTAAAAAACTGGTTTTTAAATAGAATGGGGATTTTCTTTTTTGAAATAAACATCTTTTTTTTTAGTTTTTTTTTGCAAGGCAAACGGGGTTAAGTGACTTGCTCAAGGCCACACACCTAGGTAATTATTAAGTGTCTGAGACTGGATTTGAAACCAGGTACGCCTGACTCCAGGGCCAGTGCTTTATCCACTATGCCACCTAGCCACACCGAAATAAATATCTTAAATAGGAAAATTCCAAACAGCAAGAGAAAATTACTGGTTGAAATAACTAAAATGCAAAAAAATATATATTTTATTAAAGACCATTTCCCTGATAACCACTTATGTTCTTGATATCAGATTTTTCCCAACCAGTATTTTAGAATTATAATATTCATTAAAATATTGATTCATTTTGAAATTATTCTTTGGTCATATGTAATAAGTAAAACAGAAAATCAATTTATTAATTCACTCTAAATATCTTCATAATCAGTATTGACAGCTGAAGATATTTGTTGATCCTCATTAATCTTTCAGATAAGCCAAGTCAGTGGAGAGAAGAAGGTAATGCAAATACTATTTGTATTTTCTGCTTGAGAGAGGAAAACGAGGTGGGATTCTGTTTCTCAAGTTCCTCTGCAAAATATCAGCCTGAATTGTTCCTTCAGAGGAGCAAGTTAAATAAAATGATGCAGTAAGGTCTCAAAACTGCATTTGTAAGTAATCAAAGAGCAAGTATTTTGTAAAATTCCTTTGTCAGGATTCTTCTTTCCTTCCTTCCTTCCTTCCTTCCTTCCTTCCTTCCTTCCTTCCTTCCTTCCTTCCTTCCTTCCTTCCTTCCTTCCTTCCTTCCTTCCTTCCTTCTTTCTTTCTTCCTTTCTTTCTTTCTCTCTCTTTGTTTCTTTTTTCTTTCTTTCTTTCTCCCTTCCTTTCTTCCTCTTTCTCTTTTCTCTCTCTCTTTTCTCCCTTCCTTCCTTTTTTCCTGCCTTCCCTTCTTTTCTATATCTCTTTCTAGCAAAACAGTAATGTTTCCAATTTATTAAAATGTATATTTTCCTATTAACATCACATTTGGAATGAAATACTATATAAGTAATGTAAATTATTTACTGTTACTTGTTGAAAAACTAATGAGTTTTCAATACTTGGAAGAAAAAATATAATTCTATTTTTTGGAGGCCTGTTATATCCTCCCACTTACCACCTACAAAAAAGATTTTAAAAAATAAAATTAACTTTAATCGTCATAATTACATTAAATTTACATTAAAGCATACTATATTGTTTTTTCTTTTTCTTTGAATGACAGGAAAAATTGCATTAAAAATAACACATCACATTGCTTACCTCATTGTAGCTTTGATATTTTATGACAGTTTTCAAATTTTTAAGTATTGTCAAACATTCCACATTATGCTCCTAAAGGAACGCCAAGTAAATTTTTTAAGAAACATATCTAAATACTATTTATAAAAATGATACTGTGTATTTTCAGATCTGCTATTTTCAGGGGAGTGAATCCACTTCTACATTATTTGTTAGAACTCCACCCATCCACCCCCATTTGACATTCCAAAGACATGATTTTGAAAGTGGTCATCAGGACTCCTGCATAGCTATACCTAAATGCAGCTAATCTCCTTCCACTAATCTCCTAATCTTTCCTGTCAAAGAAAAAGTTTTCTAATATTTCTCCTTTCAAAAATAATGTCTCATTTTAGGAAGGGTTTCTGTATCTCCCATAATTCATTAATCACAGAGAAGCAAATTAGGGCTAGCTATAATTTTATATGCATCTTCTCAGAGTATCAAGTGTCTTATGGTTGTGTTTGATGCCCAAATGGAAATAAAGATGAATGATCTCATAAGTGCTGAGTCAGTCAGATACAACTTTAGTTGAATTTCAAATCCTAAGATTGTTCTAAAATTTCACCCTGAAGGTGTTTTGAATACAACTTAACAATAGGAACTAACCTCAATTCTGGGTGTGCAAAGATAAAATGAATGAGTATTTTCTCTTAAGAAATATATATTGTATCAGTTGAGGAAAAATGCATAAAAACATGTGAAAATTTAACATTTATATGCAAATATGCACATCTGTACATGAATTTATATATAATATACATATATATACATATATATATATATATATATATATATATATATATATATGCTTTTGTATACATTCAGAAAGACAGGCAGAAAGAGGTAGAGGAAACTACTGATAGTAAGACAAATTTTCAAAGGTACCAAGTTAAGGTATTTCTTCCTCCTCCCTCTAATTATACAGTGAAAAATCAATAATGGTCATCCCTAAGCTAGGAAAGTTATGCTGTATGACTCCAAGAATTAATTCAGGTCCTTGTGCTATGAAGAGAACAGATAAAATTTGAAGGACTTTGTCAAGCACAGGTATATATGATAGTAAAATCTCATTGGCCAGATATAATATTTTAAAAGAAAAATAAGATATAGCTAGATACAGTTCATAATTAAACCATCTGCAAATTATTGTAAGAACTAGCAATTCTTCCACTAGGTCTTTTTTCCTTAACCCTCTACCCAAACATACTACCCCGTTTTCCTCCATACACAAATACATTTGCACCATCTGTATAAGCAAATATTCACCTTACCTGGGCTTACCTAGTATATTTGGTTTGAAGAAGAGAACTTCAGATGTTTCTGCCTCTAACCTAGGGGGCAGACCTTGCCATAGGTTGTTTTGCTGCTTCTTGAGTTGTGACATCTCCTTCTTTCTGTATTACCTTTCTTCAGATGTCCTCCAAAATTTCCATTCTTGACAGAAAGTTTATCTTCTTCAGTTAGAAAAATATACAATTTCCAAGATATGTGAAGAAAAGTGCACAAATGTATTTATTAATTATTTATTATTCAGGTATACTTGCAGGAGGACAGAAGAAACCCCACCCAAAGGCTATTACAAAAGAGTTAGGAACTCACTCTGTGATGAGTTGTAGTATGGCATGTGAACTGTGTTTTAGAGGTTTCCTGGCATAGTGCTTTCAGGGATAAAAAGAGCATGAATTTGAGTCTTAGAATACATTTCTGTTTCTAGACCCACATCTCATCATTTGTCATGTGAGCTCTTTATTTGTTCCTTCCTTTTCAATCCAACTAGTCACATGACAATTTTCATCTTTAAAACAATTTCCACACCATTTTTCTTAACAGTGAGACATATTTTTGATTTTGTAGAGAGTTTTCTCATACATCTTGCACATTTTAATATATATTATATTCATTTTTTTCACTTAATATTCTTTACAAGCTTGCAAACCCATGTTTTATCTATTTTTGCCCTACTCAAGAAATTGCTAAATAAATAATTGTTGAATGTGAAAGTAAATTAATAGAAAATATTTGACTTCAAGATGTCATGTTTTTAAAAGAAAATGATTGAAATTTTTTATGCATTTCTAGAGTCCTAAATGAAATATTCCTAAAATAACATTAAGTTTATTTTTCATGTATTTGGAATATCGCAATTTAATTTTCTCTCTATAAGTTATAGGTTTCCCCCTAGGTCCACCTCTCTCTCTCTCTCTCTCTCTCTCTCTCTCTCTCTCTCTCTCTCTCTCTCTCTCTCACTTACACGCAAACACACACACACACACACACATATACACATATATGCATAGTATGCACCACCATACTACTTTAAACTTGATTTTACTTTTGATAAAGATGATGAATTTGTTGTAGGAATTCTGTGCAGTGGGGAGGACATACCAAGTATTAAGTCAAGAAAGCTGCAAAGTATCAGTTAGATAATTTTCTTAACTTTTCTCTTTGACTAAAATTTTATATTAGGAAGAACTATGTCATTATTTCATGGTTGTATCTATCCAAGTCACAAAATGTTCATGCCTTCTGATTTAGAGTTTGCATTACCAGATTTATGTCCCAAGTGAATTCTCTGATAAGAAGAAAGTACCTTTATATATATATATATATATATATATATATATATATATATATATATATACATAATTTCTATTCCTTAGATTTTTGCAGGTCAGTAGGGTTAAGTGGCTTGCCCAAGGCCACATAGCAACGTAATTATAAAGTGTCTATGACTGCATTTGAACCCAGGTACTCCAGACTGCAGGGCTGCTGCTTTCTCCACTGCTCCACCTAGCTGCCCCCCAACAATATATTTTAACAGCAATTTCCATGATATCAAAGAATTAGAAACAAAGTAGGAACCCATAGATTAAGAAATGACTCAGGAAATCACGGTATAAGCATGTAATGTAATATACTATGACATACGAAATGACCAATGTAATGAATGCAGAAAAGTTTAGAAAAGAACTCCAGGGACTGCTCCAAAATGAACAAAGATCCAAGAAAGCAATATACACAATGACTACAATAATAGAAACAGAAAGAGCAACCACACATGCACATACACACAAACAACATTTTCAAAATGAACATTTTAAATTTCAAAGGGTAAACATGCTATGAAAGAAATATAAGATGATAACTCCACCCAACTCTTTTCTAGAAGTGGGGTATATTCCAAATATTTTCAATTTTTTTCAATGCAGATTTAGACTTGCCAGGTGCATTCTTTAGAAGGAACCTGTTGATAATAAATAATTTATAGCAGTTCTGTCCTTTCAGATGTTTTATGCTAAAAGATTAGAAAATGGCCTAAATACATAGGAGCCATGAATCACTTTTAGACAGAAAATGTTTAAAAAGAAAATAATTAATAATCAATTTTTGATGGTTATAAATACCAGGAACAGATAAGACTAGGTAAATATTTCATCCCTATATTTTCTCCATAGCTTCCAATAATGCCTTATATTCTGATTTTATAAAATTAAATGTTATTTAAGATGGAGCCAAGGTATTATAATCATTGATTTTTAGCTTTGGATTAAAATAATATCAGAGACTCTGTTTAAGTGATAGGTTATTTTTTTAATTTATTTTTTAAATTTTTATTTATTAATGGAGTTAAGTGACTTGTCCAAGGTCACACATCTAGTGTCTGAGGTCTGATTTGAATTCAGTTCCCCTAATTTCAGGGCTAGTGCTCTATCCACTGCTCCACCTAGCTGCCATCAAGTGATAGGTTAGTATGTAGAAAGTCAGATTCAGACCTTTAAATGTCTTCTGGATAGATTAATTAAGCTGTTCTTGGGACCTTGTTTGAGGTAGAAACAGAATCTCAATAAACGTGGAGGGTTGGAGAAATCATCATACGATGAACAGAGAACACTATCTCATTAAGGTGGTGAGCTAGCTGATTAAGAGGTTGTACCCATATTACAGCTATAAATTCTCTTAATGTGTAGTGGCATATGGATTTGTTGAATTTGTTATGTTATATGTGGTCTCTGTAGCTACTGTTTGGGTTAATAACACAACCTAAATCTGTTCCATGACAGTGGCAAAGCTCATTGAATGGTCCTTAATTTTTTTTTAAGTCCTACTATATCATTAATGTTAAGTAATGCCATATTCATGAGAATGTTACTAATATGTCCAAATTAAAATTAGAATTGTACTTTACTGGGTGTGTGAAATCATTCACTATAATATGATTGAAAAATATCATGTTTTACCACAGTGTAAATTCTGGCTATTTGAATATTTCTTTAAATATTTGAATACTTTATGGAATCCACTATATTTTACAGGCAATCAAGAAGTGTTTCTCCACTGAGTTCAAAACCTAGAGCCTGGAAAGTGCCTCTGACCTGAGCATTGGATCAATTCTATAACTTGTGAGGTGGCCCTGCATGGGAGAAAAAGAATAAGTCATTTATGAAGAGAGAATATTTATGTGTGTGTGTGTGTGTGTATATATATATATATATAGATAGATAGATAGATCTAGATCTATCTATAGATAGATAGATAGATAGATAGATAGATAGATAGATCTAGATCTATATATGTGCAAGTTCCTCTCTCTGCTGAATGGAATAATACAATGGAAAGATTTTTTAGGACCCTGATAGTATATGTGTACACACACACAGACACATACACGCAATTATAAAGATGCAAATATGCATATATTTAAAGATACATATATATAATCCATAGATTATGGATACACACACACACATACACACACACACACACACACATATATATATATACAGATATGGGGATAGATAGATAAATAAATATATTAATAGTGGGATTCACCTTTGTTATCACACATGTCAAGATTTAATTCCATAATATCACTAAACAACTTAATTTTGACCTATCACTCTCAGACAATTAATTTCATTGGGAATTGGAATGGACTTTCTAAATATAAGCATTGGAACCATCTTATCCTTCATCACTGCAATTGGGGAGTTCAGACAAATATGAAAACAATGAAGGGTTTGACATTAAATGATGGATAATCTAGTTTAACTGAAGGGACCAAGTTGAGATGAAGATGGAATGGAGTGAGGAGATAAGGGATAATATTTTTTCAACAAATTCTTTTGAAAATTCAGAGGTTGGGCATTGAGGTCTCCCAGGAGAAAATGGGAATCATTATATTCTGGGCAAAAAGTATAATTTTATTCACCCAAAGATCAATGATCCAGTTGGGAAGACCAAGAAAAAAGGAAAATCAATGCTAAAGTAAGGAGAAAAGGGATACATCATAGGTCAGAGGCCAAATTTCAAGCAATGGGGTTTAAGTCCTTAGTATTTCCTTCTGCATGCAATTTTCACATTTCTTGTATAGTAGAGGCATCTTTAAAATTCCCTAGTTATAGTTTTATGTCTTTTGCCTTATTTGCTGTTTTCTAAGTTCTAATTTATAATGACCTCCATCTTTGATTTGAACTCATGACTGATTTATGAAATTTATAATGCTGCAGCATTCTGAGGGAGGATAATTATGTGTGCAGTTTTGTTTTCCATTTTTCCCATTATTTAGAGTATATCTTCCCCTTGGGAGGAATTTTTTTTTGCCTAAGACCAAGGTAGAGCTTATTTACTAGTAAATATATAATATGGTCATGGTCCTTTTGACTGGGCTATGTTCCAGAATATATTAGATGGTGCTCATCATATTCAGACCTTAGACTCCAGGGGGCTAAGTAGGCTGCATGGTCTTGGCAATTTAAAGCACACACATAGATTTTGTTATGGAAATCCTAACAGAGATAAATTTATTAGTGTCTCACATTTGGTTAATCTTTTATAAATAAATGTTTAGAAGGGAATATAGTTTTTTGGACTTGATGGACCCTTATGTTTTGGGCTATTATAGTATTCTCCTTGATTTCATCCCACACAGGCAAGGTTTCTTTAAATATTGTTTCTTTTTAATAAATATGTTCGTATTGTTCATTTTTGTTTTTTATTTTAGTTTTCCACCTCATTGAGTCACACTTTCCATATTTTAAAAGAGCATGCAAATGATCTAAAATATTTGTCAACAAACAGTAAACACAGAGGGCTAATGTCTGTTCTCTCTTTCTCTCCCTCCATATATATATATATATATATATATATATATATATATATATATATATATATATATATATATAATTCAAAAGATTAAAAAGGACAATGAAAACTGTGGAAGGGATCATCTAATAATATCTTGATATAAAAAACCATATTTATATAACAAGTACACAGGCCAGATTATGGTTTGGATAGCCTGAATAATTTTATCTTAACTGAAATAAGACAAGAGTTAAGAGGAAAATGTGATATTGAAAAAGAGAGACAAAGAAGGTATAATGATGTTAATAGAATATTCATTCTTCAATCTAAACTCAACTCAAATAACACCTATTAGGAAATCTACACTCCAAGTTTCCTCCATATTGCTTTTATTGATTTAGATCCCTATGATAAGTTGTTTTACTGCCTCTCTCTTCTCTCCGATGAGATATTATATTCTAAAAGTGTTACAATCTCTTTTAGCATGCACACTGTAGAGTACAATGTCTTTAACACAATAGGTGCTTAATTAATGTATTTTCAATTGTACCGAGTGAAGAAAATCTGAGGGAAAGATATTGCCAATGTAAAATTGATAAGTTGGCACCTTACCGCACAAAAATAAGATTTAAAAATATTTTTGATAGCTTTTGCTTTTATGTGACCTATATTTTCCTTTTTATCCTCTTCTTTTCCAATTCAGAGATTCTTTCTTTATAAGAAAAAAATTAAAAAGTAAGGAGAGGAGAAAAATTATGTGAATCCACACTTTGTAAAAATTACATTGCATCTGTATTCACTGCCTCTCTAAATGATTGTGTGATGATTCCGTGAGGTGAAATCTTTAGAGTATTAAATCCATTATTTATGTATAAATGTGTATTACAAATAAATACATACATAAACATATAATTGTATGTCTTCATATTTGTATATACTCATATATTTTCAGATATCTTGAAAATTTTTGCTTTGTGATTTTCTAAAATGGCATTTTGGGACACATATCAAAAAATATGAGTAGATATTAATTTGTTTAGCTATAAAAGTAAAGAATAATACCTACCCCACTTCAGTATTGTACCATATTTCTCAAAACCATTTTAATATATGGTTATATGGTTTTATTTAATTTTTTCAGGTAATAAGATATACATTCTAAAAGAAAATTTATATTCATTTTGGAAAACTAAAGTAAATCCTGGAAAGAAAAGACATCCCTGTTGCCAAATTGAAATGACTTGCAGTAGTATGAAAAAAATATAACAACTTATGTTATTATACTAATATATCAATATATTAGTTCATTCATTCATTTTCCACCTGGGATGATAGTTTATAACCTCATAATTATGGTTTCAACCTTGACCTTTAGTTGTATTTCTGAATTGCACACTTCCTTTTCATGGCAAAATGAAAACAATATATATGCAGCAAGATTAGGACATAACATTAGAAAAGTAAAGGAGGAGTTGGAGGAACAATTCAGGTTACACCTGTTATCTTTTACCTATCAGAAGGAGTTGAGGTGATACCCACTGTCTCAGTACCCAGTGTTTGTGGGAATTTCCTGGGCTAAAGCTAAAGCTAAAAATTTATATTGAGTTTGGAAGGAAGCCAAGATATTTGTATTCTGATAGGTCTAGGTGCTAGATAACAATGGGATATCCATATAATATTTCTCTTATTGTGTATGTGTATATATACATGTATGTTTATGTACATAAATTTGTATTTGTGCACATGTATACACATGTGTGTGTGTGTGTGTAGACAAAGGGAGAGACAGAGAGACACAGAGAGATAGACTGAGACAGACAGAGACAGAGAGACACTGACAGAGAGAGAGAGAGAGAGAGAGAGAGAGAGAGAGAGAGCTACAATTTTATAGTCTTTGGAATGCTGATTGTAGAAATTCCCTTTAATGGTTAAAATCATTAAATCATAGCTAATTTATAGTCAAAGGAACTTCTTTGGAGATAACTGAAAGATTATGTGACTACCTCATTGCCAGAACCCCTATGCTTCAGTGTTAGAGTTTCATGAAGATCTTATCGATTCCAAGGGAGAATTCTAACAAATGTACTACTCTACCACTATTTTATATATTTTTAATCATTTTTTTGCAAATATGTTCTTGATTCAATTACATTTGCAAGCTCATTTTAGTCTTCATTTCAAATTTAATAGTTGGCCCTCCACTTTCTAATCTATGTCCCATTAATTTATTTTTATTTTTGCCTATAACTGAATTTGTAACATCCCTACATAACAAATATTAGAGAATAAGGGGTTAAAATTGAGGTATAACTAAATATTTAGAGAGGAAAAAATTATGTTTGCACCTGGGTGAGTATTTTCACATCAAACTTTTTTGGAGATAATGCTTCTTATATTCAATTGAACCCTATACCTATATTGAATGTATGCCTCATCTAGTTGTTTAAACAAAATTCCATGTAGGTCTTTAACTAAGAATAACAGGGAGTGCAAATTTGAAGGAGAATGGTATAAAGAGAAATTGTTGTAAGTGCAGTTACATCATGATGGGAGAGAACTATTCCTTAGATAACATTGCCCCAAAGGTCTCCCAATATTCCTTAACTCAAACAAGTTAACATGATCCCCAAAAGAACACATTTATCTGTTTCCTGCAATAAAATCCCCTCTCACAACCTACTTTGACTTTCTAAGTGAGACTGACCTGAGTAGTTATAATTTTGAATAATTTTCTTTGGACCAAATCCCTAGATGTTTGTGTGTGTCTGTGTGTGTGTGTGTGTGTTAGTGTGTGTGTGTGTGTGTGTGTGTGTGTGTGTGTGTGTGTGTGTGCTGTATGGAAAGGATAAGTTTCACTCAACTCCAACTGTCAGTGGTTCAACTAAGTATATGACAATTGTCTACCTCTAACATCAGAGTGATTATAAATCTTAAAATATTTTCTAGGTTTGATTTAAATCTTTCCACTAAAAAATGTTACATTAATTGTTTATCATTACATTTAAGTAAACCTTAGTTATTCAGTAGAAATACTCTGCAAAGTTAAATAAGTTTTTAAGAATAGAAGAAATGAACAAGAAGAACCAAAATAAAGATAAAAAACAGATAAAGAAAATTGTAGAACAGCAAAAAGGATAATACACCATGATAAGGTAAGATTTAAAACAGGAAGGTAGGGATGGTTCAGTATTAGAAAAACTCTAAACATATCAATTAAAGTCAACAGAAATCATGTGATTACCTCAATAGATGCTGAAAAAACAAACACTAGAAACTATAGGAATCATTGGAGTTTTCCTTAAAATAATAAGCAATATCTATCTAAAGCAATCACCAATTATTAGATTGAATGGGGATAAACTAGGAGTGTATATAATAAAATCGGAGAGGGTGGGAAACAAAGATGCCTAATATCACCATTGTCATTCAATATAGTATTAGAAATGTTAACTTTAGCAATAAGAGAAGGAAAAAGAAATTAGAATTGGCATTGAGGAAGCAAAATTTTCATTCTGCTGATAAATAGATGGTATAGAGAAACCAAGAAAATGTATGAACAAGTTATGGTATGTGAATGTTGTGAAGTACTATTGTTCTATAAGAAACCATGAACGGTCAGATTCTAGAGAAACATGGAACCTGTTACAGGAAGTGATGCTGAGTGAACGGAGCAGAACCAAAGGAGCAGAACCAAGAATACATTGTTCACATCAACAACAACATTGTGAGTGGGGTCAACCTTGATGGATGGAACTCCTCTCAGAAGTCCAGAAACCTAGGACAACCTTAGAACGTTTTGAACATTGCTATCCATATTCAGAGGAGAAAAACAAAACAAAACAAGACAAAGAAAAGTCTAAAGAATCTGAATGATGTCTTCATTCACTTTTTTAAAATTGCTCCTATTTTTTCATATCTCATGGTTTTCTTTTTTTTTCTTTAGTCCTAGATCCTCATACAGAATATGAAAATCTATAAATATGGTAAACACAAATGTATATATGCATTGTTCACTAGACCATTGATGGCATAGGATGGGAAGGGAGAATGGAAGAAAATTATGTAGTTTATAAATATGTATATAGATGAATTTTGGAAAACTTTCATTATATGTAATTGTAAAAATAAAATAAAATTTCAGTTGTGCAAAAAAGGGAATTAAAGAAACAGTAGATGAAAGATAATATCTTCAGTAACTTTACTGAGTTTGTAGTTGCTCACCACTAGTTTAACTTGATGAGAATTTTGATCATAGATCTCTGTTGTTTGAATTATTGATGTATGTTGATATTTATAGAGACAATTCTCACATAAAATGTCTAAGAATATTTTTATTGGATTCCATAGGAGGCAGTTACTCTTGATTGTATATTCAATAATCTTATGCTTTTTTTCTTGACAAATTTTTGTTGATGATGCTGCATAATTTTATAAATTGTATAATAATTTACTTAAATATTACAGTTTACAGCAACTGCAAAGTGTCATAAGGAAATGGTTTATTGATTCATCTGAAATCTTAGCTGAAAGTGTGCATACTCAGTTTATATTAGGACTTATTTTTCTATTTACATGTTTTATAATAATTATCATGTGATTTTACCTAGAATGTAACTAAATATGATAATTTTTACATGGCATTATATTTCCTCTAATATTGTTTATATTTTTCAAAAAGTTTTCGTTACATAGTGAAAGATATACAACATTTAATTGTATGGTTTTTGAAAAACTTCAGTTTTCAAAACATTTCAATTTATGTCCATATCACGCTGAAAAGTGATGTATTTAGTAAAGTCAGTTTAAAAATCTCCAAATATTTTAACTGGTCTTTTTTACTTTCTTTCTTTCTTTTTTCCTTCCTTCCTTCCTTCCTTCCTTCCTTCCTTCCTTCCTTCCTTCCTTCCTTCCTTCCTTCCTTCTTTCTTTCTTTCTTTCTTTCTTTCTTTCTTTCTTTCTTTCTTTCTTTCCTTGAGGATTAAACTCATTTTTAATTGATTTTAGAATATCCACTACAATTCCTGCATCTCCTCTTTAATCTCTTGAAGTCTCCTTTTTCTACTTCTCCTGATACATGCCTTAAGAGGAGCTAATTGTGTTGTTTGGAATAGAAGAGAAGGAAAAGGGGAGCAGGAAAAAGGGTAGTTTGAATGAAGAGAGCAAGCTTCTTAAATCAATTTTTCCTTCCTTAACACCTTGCTTAGAAAGAAAGTACAAATTATCTTGGGAGTTTATGAAATTATTCATTTAGAGAACATCTGTTGATAGGTAAAACATCAATTAATGGTCATAGAAAGAGGATAGCATTGCATGAACTAAGATGTATATTCTGGTTCAATATAAATGAAGAAAAGGAAGAGGAAGTTAGATACTTTAAAAGATGAATGAATCACTCTTTGTGAGCTAGCTCATAGGGATAAGAAACATAAATCTTAAGTAAAAGATAATATTTATTAGATTTCCAGTAAACCATTCAAGTCTTGTTGTAGATTACATGAACCTTTTTTTTTTTACAAAACACAAAAGTTAAAGAGGAGAAAATTTTATAATATGTATCTTATATAATCAAATATTGATGGAAAAATAGTCTGGAACACTCTATATCAAAACCAAATTAGAGAATTCACTTTATAATAATAGAACAACTTTATATTTCAAAGCCTCATTTGTATTAGAAAAGATTTTTTTAGTCTGTCTCAATTGGAATCAAATATTAACATCTGTGGAAATATTTGGCAAAATGTTTAATAGTGCACTGACCATTCAAAATCTTTTTTAATAATTTTTATAATTCTAAAACACCAAAAATCAGTAATTTTGAAAGTATATATGCTAATATATACTTTAGATGCCATAAATTCCATATCAACTGAAGAATCAGGGTACAATGGATTAAACATCACACTTGGAATTGGGTAGAAAAGTTCAGATCCTGAGCCAAACACATTATCTGTATTATTATATATATCATTTTACAATTTTCTGCCTCACTTTGCTCATTTGAAAAAAATCTAGATGATTACAGGGAAGCAACAGACAATAAAAGATAGACTTAAAATTTATGATTTCCTCAATTAATCAATAAGCATTTATGAAATAGTTAGCAGACATTTACCAAGCACATCCTAAAGTGAAAGTTACTATATTATCCTCTGGGAATGCAAAAAAAAGAACAAAAATATTCCTTACATTACAATGTAATGGGGGAGACAACATAACAACCTTCACAAATAAATTATATGTATGTATGATAAATAACATACAGATTCTCAGAGAGAAGATATTAGCATTAATGAGGACTATGAAAGGATTCATCGAGAAGTTTGTATGACAACTGAGGCCTGAAAGTAGGATGTGCAGCCAGGAGACATAGGCAAAAAGGGGAAAAAATTCTAGGCCTGGGATATAGGGTACATGCTTGAAGTATTTTGTGAGAAAAATAGCAAGGAGGCCAATGTAACTGTACTGTAAAATACTATGAAGGAGAAACTACATAAGAAGACTAGAAAGAGAAGAAAGTATCACATTATGAAGAACTTTGAATCACCCAAAGAGGATTTGATATTTGGTTCTGAAAGCAGCAGTGTTGCATAGTCAAAAAAAGGTAATTTAGAAAGATAATGTTGATATCTGAATGGATTATAGCCTGGAGTGGGGAGAGACCTTGGGTTAGGAAGCTTATCAGGAAACTATTTGCCTTAGTCTAGGTATGAGAGGATCACACCTGCACCATGTTGCAACTAGTTTCATTGGGCATGCCACAAAGGTAAAATCAAGAAGATTTATCCTCAGCTTGAATATGTGGGTTGAGAGAGTGAGGAATGAGGATGTCACCTGAGTTGGGAATCTGGGTGACAAAGAAGATAGGAATGTCCTCAACATTAGAAGGAGAGTTAATAAGTAGGAGCATTTGGTGAGAAAGATAAAGAATTCAGTTTTGGACATATTCGATTTAAGAATTCTAACCATAGCTAGGTTGTAAAGTGGATCGAATATTGGGCTGGACCACAGCAATAATTGATTCTAGGGAAGCCACTTAATTTTGTTTGTCTCAATTCCCTCATCTGTAAAATTAGTTGGAGAAAAAAAAAACTGTAAAGCATTCCAGTATCTTTGTCAAGAAAGCCTCAAATGGGTTCACAAGGCGTTGAACATGACTGAATACCATCTGCAATACAAATCAAGATGCAAAACAAAAATTAGAAATGCAAGACTGGATCCCGGAGGACATTAAGGAAATTAAGACTGGGAAAAATAGACTTTAGAAACATACATATGGAAGTAATAATTGAATTCATTAAGGTTGATATGCTCACCAAGAAAGAAATGACAGATAAGAATTGAAGGATCAGGTCTAGTTGAAGATTCTTCAATGGTGAATGTGAAGGAGCAGTCAGACAAATAGGAGGAGAACCAGAAAACAGCAAATATAAAAGCATATATTGTATCCCTGAGAATATTAACAACCTTCTTTAGTCTGTGTTTCCTAACTTGTCAATTCATATGAGGGGAGAAGAAACTTCAGAAAAAAATAATCTGGAGTTGAATAATTTAGTAAGATGAGAAAGGAATTCAAATACAGAAATTATGAACCAAGAAATAGGATTGGAGATCATTGGGAGCCTAAAGAACAGGGTCGGAAGTTTTTTATTAGGAAGCTGTGGAGCCAAGAAGGCATACTAAGGGTAGGCACCCAGCTTAACTCTACCAAAATTCCTCTCCAAAAAAACTTTAAAAAATAATACCTGGGGAGTCTAAGTGGTGCAGTGGATAGAGCACCTGTCCTGAAGTCAGGAGGACCTGAGTTCAAATATGCCCTCAGACACTTAATAATTACCTAGCTGTGTGACCTTGGACAAATCATTTAACCCTGTTGCCTTGAAATAATAACAATTTAAAAAATAATACCTCAAATCAAAATTGTGCATGGCAGAACTAGGTCAAGGTAAGACACTTTCCAGATCAAGAAAAAACTTAGAAGACCTTCACGAGAAATCTGTGACATCAGTTTGGAGGAATATTTAGATCAGCTGCCCCACTGTGACCTCAGCCATAGCTTCAGGAAATCTAAATGATCAAAAGAGGATAACAAGAGATCCTTTGCTTAAATTTGACTGATAACAATTTTGCCAACAGGCAGTACTGAGGTGCTGTTTTGGGGAGAAGAGAAATGCTGATGATTAAGTAAATAGAAAACATGTCATAGTTTTAAAGTAAGGAGGGTACTAATGCCTGTGATTACAGGAAACTTAAGGGCTTCCCTAGGTAAAGAGCAGAGCACAGATCAAGAGAGAGGTTACCATACATTTTCTAGGATCACACACCTTAAAAGCACCAAAAAAATTACAAAACCCCAGAACAATCTCTCAAAATAGTGACAGAAAACAAATTCTGAAACTTGCAAAAGATAATAGCTTTCCATCCCAAGGAGAGCAGAGTCCAGCTTTAATGTAAAGTTCAGAATAAATAGACTGGAAAGTGAATAAAAAAACAGCAAAAACAATTTAATCATAAATAATTATGATGGGGGAAGGGAAGAGCAAGATATAAACTTTAGAATAACCCCCAAATGATAAAACACCTAAAAGGAATTTTTTTAAATTGCTAAATAGATCCAAATCCAATAAGAATTCATAGAAGAGAAAAAGAAAATGATCAGATGAGAAGAAAAAAACTGGAAGGAATTGCATGAAAATTATGAAAAGAAATCAATAGTTTGTTAAAAAGCTTACAAAAATACTAAAACAAATAACCTAAAAAGCAGAATAGACCAAATATTTTAAAATGTACAAATTATCACTAAAATAATAATCGCTTTAAAATTGGAATCTGGCAAATAGAAGCTAATGAATCAATGTCAAAAGAAATGTCTAATATAAAATGGTGAAATGTCTAACATAGTTTAAGGAGAAATAATTTTAGAATTATTGAACTACCTGAAAATAATGATAAAAAGAGCTTAGACATCATATTTTAAGAAAATATTAAGAAACTCCTTTATCCATACCATTAACAATCAGAAAAGGGTACTTCCAGCCAAGATGGCAGAAAGAAGACAAACACTGTGATAGGTGCTCTCTCTTTCCCCTCAGAAATAACATGAGAGAAACCTCTTAATAGAAATTCGATCAACAAAACCAAAAAAGAGAAGCTAGGAGAAGAACACCTAAAACGAAGGTTAACACATTGCATGAGAAAAATAACATCTTGCAACAAGAAAACAAGTTTTTGGAAAAACCAATTGGACAAATACAAAATGAGAAGAACTCTCTCAGATCTTCAATTGGGCAAATGTGAAAAGAAAATGATTCTTTCAAATCCTCAACTGGGCAAATGCAAAAAGGAAATGATTCTCTCAAAACTACATTTGGGCAAATAGAAAAGTCCTTCAAAAATAGAATGGACAAACTGGAAAAGGAGTTGCAAAAGATAAATCAAGAAAAATCTTTTCCTCTAAAATAAGAATTGAATTGGCATAAACCAATGACTTCATGAGACAACAAGTTTGTGTTAAACAAAACCAAAAGATTGAAAAAATAGAAAACAATGTCAAATATATCATCAGCAAATCTACTGATCTAGAGAACCAATCAAGAAGGGAGAATCTGAGAATTATTGGCCTTCCAGAGAACACTGAAGAGAAAAAAAGCCTGGACTTAATATTACAGGATTTAGTGATGGAAAATTGCCCTTATATCATGGATCCAAAGGGCAAAATAGGTATTGAAAGAATACATCTATCTCCGCTGGAAAGAGATCCTAAAATGGAAATACTAAGAAGTGTTGTGGTCAAATTCCAGGACTATCAGATAAAAGAAAAAATCCTGCAAGCAGCCAAAAAGAAAAAAAAAAATAAATATCAAGGAGCCACAGTAAGGATTATGCAGGACCTGGCCACAGCAACAATTAGGGATCCAAGGGCCTGGAATCAGATATTCCAAAGAACAAGGGAGCTTGGAATGCATTCAAGAATCCACTACATGGCAAAGCTGACCCTTCTTTTCCAGGGAAAATGATGGTCGTTTAATGAAATGGGAGACTTCCAAGATTTCATGATGAGAAGACCGGAGCTAAATAGAAAATTTGGACATCAAACAGAAGGATCAAGAGACACACAAAAAGGTTTAAAAAAAGCAAACTGCTATAATAACATGAAACTGGCTATATACCCCCTTGGAAGAAAGAGTCTCATAACTCTTGAGAATTGTAATTAGAGAATTAGAGAGAATATACATAGCCAGAAGTGATAGAAATTCATACTTTTTTGTGACACAGAATGATTTAAAAACAATACCACCTTAAAAATGGGGGCAGGAAGGAGAAGGGAGGTTGAGGGGAGACTGAATGGGGTAAATCTCATTACATCAAGAGGTACAAAAGACATATAAAAATTGAGGAGATGAAGGGAGGAGGTAAGAACCACCTGAATCTTCATCTCATCAGACATGGCTTAAAGTTAACTAAGACACACTTAATCAAGTTAAGAAACTTATCTTACCTTTCAAGCATTAAAAGAGGAAAAGGGGAGGGGGAGAAAAAGGTGAAATAACAGAAGGAAGGGAAGAAAGGGGAAAAAAGGGAAATAGAACAAAAAGGGGAGGGGGTTCGATTTAAGAGGACAAACAATGAAGTTGTCAGTATTCAGAAACAAAACACTGGGAAATGTGGAAAATGGGAAAAAGGGGGGGGGAATTGAAACAGAAGGAAGATAGCATGGAGGGCAAAAAAGAGTTAGTAAGTATAACTTTGAATGTGAATGGGACGAACTCTCCCTTAAACTCTAAGCAAATAGCAGAGTGGATTAAAAACCAGAATCCTAAATTATGCCGCTTGCAAGAAACTCATTTGAAGCAAAGAGATACATATAGAATAAAAGTAAAAGGTTGGAGCAAAATATATTTTGCTTCAACCAAAGGCAAAAATAGGGGTAGCAATCCTTATCTAAGACAAAGCAGCTGCAAAAATAGCATTAAAAGAGATAAGGAAGGAAACTTTATCCTCCTAAAAAGTACCATAGACAATAAAGTTATTTCAATACTGAATATGTATGCACCCAATGGGATAGCATCAAATTCTTAGAGGAGAAGTTGAAAGAGGTATAGAAAGACATAGAGAGTAAACTCTACTAGTGGGAGAACTCAACCTTCTGTTTTCAGATTTAGATAAATCAAATCACAAAATAAACAAGAAGAAACTTAAGGAGGTAAATAGATTGTTAGAAAACCTAGATATGATAGACCTATGGAGGAAATGGAATGGGGATAGAAAGGAATATATTTTTTTTTCCTGGAGTACATGGCTCTTTCACAAAAATTGTATTAGGACAAAAAAATATGGACTAGGACATAAAAACCTAATGATCAATTGCAGAAAGGCAGAAATAGTGAATATATCTTTCTCAGATCATAATGCATTAAAATCATATGCAATATTGGGCCAGAGAGATATAGATCCAGAACTAATTGGAAACTAAATAACCTCATTTTAAAGAATGAGTGGATCAAACAACAAATTATAGAAAGAATTATTTCATCCTATATAATGACAATAATGACGCAAGATACCAAAACCTATGGGATACACTCAAGGTGGCTGTCAGGGGATATATTATATCTTTTTCCTTTTTTTAAGCTTTTTGCAAGGCAAACGGGGTTAAGTGGCTTGCTGAAGGCCACAAAGCTAGGTCATTTTTAAGTGTCTGAGACCAGATTTGAACCCAGGTACACTTGACTCCAGGGTTGGTGCTTTATCCACTATGCTACCTAGCTGCCCCAATATATTATATCTTTAAATGCATACAGGAATAAATTAGAGAAAGAAGAAATCAGTGAATTAAATATGCACCTAAAACATTTAAAGAAAGAACAAATTAAAATCCCCCAATTAAATACTAAAATAGAAATCCTAAAAATTAAAGGAGAAATTAATAAAATTGAAAGCAAAAAACTATTGAATTAATAAATAAAACCAAGAACTGCTTTTAGGAAAAAGCAATAAAAGTAATAGACCTCTGGTCAATTCACTTTAAAAAAGAAAGAAGAAAGCCAAATTTCAAGTATCATAAATGAAAAGGGGAACTCACCAACAATGGGGAAGAAATTGAAGAAATAATTCAGAATTATTTTGCTCAATTCTATGCCAATAAATTTGAGAATCTAAGTGAAATTGAAAACTGTTTATAAAACTATATGTTGTCCAGGTTAAATGAAGAGGAAATTAAAAACTTAAATAACCCTATCTCAGAAAAGGAAATTCAACAAGCCATTATTGAACTCCCTTGAAAAAAATCTCCAGGTCCAAATGAAGTCACAAGTAAATCTTAACAAAAATTTAAGGAACAATTGTTTCCAGTTCTGTATAAACTCTTTGGAAAAAATAAGTGAAGATGTAACTCTGCCTAACTCTTTCTACGACACCAATGTGGTGCTGATACCTAACCCGAAGAGTTAAAACAAAGAAAGAAAATTATCGAACTATCTCCCTGATGGATGCAAAAATCTTAAAGAAAATCTTATCAAAACAATTAAAACAAGTTATCACTAGAATAATACATTATGATCAAGTACGATTTATCCCAGGAATGCAGGGTTGGTTCAGTATTAGGAGAACTGTTAGTGTAATTATTTATATCAATAACATACCTATTAGAAATCATATGATCATATCAATAGATACTGAAAAACCTTTTGATAAAATAAAACCCCCCTTTCATACTAAAAACACAAGAGTATTGGAGTAAATATTTTTTCCTTAGAATAATAAGCAGTATCTAAATGAAACCATCAACAAGCATTATATGCAATGGGGATAGGCTTAAAGCTTTCCCAATATAATCAGGGGTGAAACAAGTATGTCCATTATCACCACAACTATTCAATATTCTATTAGAAATGTTAGCTTCAGCAATAAGAGAAGAAAAAGAAATTGAAAGAATTAAAATAGAGGAGACAAAACTGTCACTCTTTGCAGATAACATGATAGTATACCTAGAGAATCCCAAAAAAGTCATCTAAAAAATTACTAGAAATAATTAGCAGCTTTAGCAAAGTAGTAGGATATAAAATAAACCCTCATAATCCTCTACATATATATATATATGTATATATACATACATATATATATATATGTATGTATATATATATATATATATATATATATATATATATATATATATATATATATATGACTAGCAAGACACAGCAGCAAGAGTTACAAAGAGAAATCCCATTCAAAGTAGCCTAAGACAAAATAAAATATAAAATACCCGGGATTCTACCTGCTAAGGCAGACTCAAAAACTTTTTGAAAACAATTACAAAACTTCTCACACAAATAAAATCAGATTTAAATACCTAGGCAAACATTAACTTTTCATGGATAGGTAGAGCTAATATAATAAAGATGATAATTCTACCAAAACTATAGTATTTGTTTAGCACCCTCCCAATCAAAATTCCATAAAATGATTTAATGAGTTAGAAAAATGTTGTACATAAATTTATATGGAGAACTATAAAGTCATGAATCTCTAGGGTTCAGTGAACAAAAGTGCAAATGAAGGGGGCTTAGCCTTACCAGAACTAAAATTATATTATAAAACTTTGGTCCTCAAAATTGCTGGTATTGACTAAGAAATAGAGTCGTGGATAAATGGAATAGACTAGGTGCAATGGCAGGAAATGATTACAGTAATCTTCTATTTGATAAACCCAGGGAATCCAGCTATTGGGATAAAATCTCTCTCGTTAATAAAAACTGTTGGGAAAATTGGAAGTTAGTATGGAAGAAACTTAGACTAGGACAATACTCACACCCTATACCAAGATAATATGCAAATGGATAAAGGATTTAGAGATAAAAAACAATATTATAAGCCAATCAGAAGATCAAGGAGTAGTTTACTTGTCAGATCTATGGAAAGGGAAACAGTTCACAACCAAGGAAGAGATGGAGAATATCATTAAAAACAAACTAGATGTTTGTGATTACATTAAATAAAGAAGCTTTTGCACAGACAAAACCACTGTAACCAAGATCAAAAGAAATGTAGTAAATTGGGAAACAGTTGTTGCAACTAGTATTTCTGACAAAGGACTCATTTCTAAAATATACATAGAACTGAGTCACATTTTTTTAAGAAAAACAAGCCATTCCCCAATTGACAAATGGTCAAATGATATAGAAAGCCATTTTACAGCTGAGGAAATCATAGTGATCCATTGTGATGTGAAAAATTGCTCCAAAAATCATGACTTATTAGATTAATGCAAATTAAAGCATCTCTGAGATACCACCTCAAACCATTCAGACTGACCCATATAACCAGAAAGGACAATGATCAATGTTGGAAGGGATGCAGGAAATCTGGAACACTAATACATTGTTGGTGGAGTTGTGAATTCATCTAACCTTTCTGGAGAGCAATTTGGAATTATGCCTAAAGAGCAACAAAATATGCATACCCTGTGATCCAGCAATAGTACTACTGGGTCTATACCCTTAAGAAATGAAAGGAAAGGGTAAAAACATTACTTGTACTAAAATATTCATAGCAACCCTGATTGTGGTGAGAAAGAATTGGAAATCAAGTAAATCTCCTTCAACTGGGAATGACTTAACAAACTGTGGTATATGTAAGTCTTGGAACACTACTGTTCTATTAGAAACTAAGAGTGATGGGTATTCAGGGAAGGCTGGAAGAATTTGCATGACACAATGGTGAGCGAGATGAGCAGAACCAGAAAAACATTATACACCCTAACAGCAACATGAGGGTGATGATCAACCCTGATGGATATTCTTATACCTTAAAAGCAACAATCAGGAAAAATTTTAAGCAGTTTGCAGTGGAGAATACTATCTGTATCCAGTGAAAGAAGTATGGACTTTGAACAAAAGACTAAAGACTATTACTGTCAAATTAGAAAAAAAAGTTATATTATTATGTAATTTTGCTATCTCATACTTTATTTTTCTTTCTTAAGGATATGATTTCTCTGTCATCACATTCAAATGACATCAATGTTTAACATGGAACCAATGTAAACACTAACAGAATGCCTTCTGTGGGGGGGGAGGGAAGCAAGAATGGCAGAAAAATTGTAAAATTCAAAATAAATTAAATCTTTTTGTTTTAAAAAAAAAGATTGTAACAACAAAAACAACAACAAAACCCTTGGAAATATGAAGTCAAAAGTCCACAAATCAGAAATGAGATTAAAGCAAAAAAAATACTGATTGTTATGTGTTGTACAGGTTTCAGGGTAGGTTGGAAAAAAGCAAGTGGAATCAATATCTCTTCCACATACTAAATGATATAGACTTTATGTATTTAATTGTTCTCTCTCATTAATGTGGGCATTAAAACTACATCTTTTCTCTTAAAAATTGAAAAAAAAGAATCAATCATTTCTTGAAAGAGATCCCAAAATAAATACTACTTGGAATATTATGACCAAATTCCAGAGCTCCTAGGTCAAAGATAAAATATCTTAATTAGTCAAAAACAAAAATTTAAGTATCTTGGACCAGGCAGATCACACAAGATTTAATGCTTTCCATGTTAAATGAAAAGAGGACTTGAAATAAGGTATCCTTGAGTACAAGGGAACTAGGATTACAACCTCAAATAATCTACCCAGTAAAATTAAATATAGTCCTCTGTTGGGGTGTGGGGAAAGGAAAAAGAGAAATGATGAAATGGAAGACTTTCAAGGATTCATGATGAAAAATGCAGAGTCAATGCAAAATTTTACATTCATATAGAAGGCAACAGAATATAAAGGTATAAAAATGATATTTCATTCATAAAAGACTAAATAACATTAAGCTGTTTTCATTATTATTTGAAAAGTTTTTACACGTAAATCCCAAAAACTTTATCATTGTTAAATGGGGAATACAAAAACAGAAGGCATTGAGTAGGGGTAAATTATGCTGAAGTAGTCTCCAAAAACGAAGTGGTGAGAAAGAGAAAGACACTTGAATAGGGGTAGGGGGAAAGGTAGAATAGAAAATAAAATTCTCAAATTAAAGAAACATGCAAGAAAGAGTTTTTACAATGTAGATTATAATTAAGGTGTTGACCAACAATGTTTGAGTAGATCAAGGGATGCAAAGGTTAAAATCAGAATAGAATTTTGAGGACCAAAAGGACAAAAAAGAGAGAAAGAGACAGGAGAAAATGGTATGAACTAAAATATAGTTTGCCATCAAAATTGTGAATATAATATTAACTATAAAAAGGAAGTAGAAAGCAGGATGAAATAGAAGCCAGAGTTCAACAGTATATTGTTAACAAGAGACATACTTGAAAAGGAAAGGCATCTAAAATTAAAATAATAATTAAAATAACAGAATCTTATATCATTCACTTGAGTTAAGAAGGTAAGGATAATAACCATGATCTTTGACAAAGTGAAAGTCAAAACAGATCAAATTGATTAAGGAATTATAGTACCAAAAAAACTATCATAAACAATGAAGTAATATGAGAGTAAATATTATTGTTGTTGTTTTCCAGAAAATTGTTTGGGAAGAAGGCTTCTTTCTCAGATATATTCTGAGTATACAACCAAGTCAAATTAATAGAAATGTCATTCCATAATTGATAAATGGTCAAAGGCTATAAACAAGCAGTTTTCAGAAGAAGAAATCAAAGACATTTTAGACATAAGGAAATCATTGATTACAGAAAGGCAACTCTGTGATATCACATCCCACCTTTTAGAAATGACAAATGCCAGAAGAGATGAGGAGAAAAATAGGTATTTTAATAAACTGGTGGTGGAATAGTGAACTAATACAACCATTCTAGAGAACAATTTGGAAGTCTGCCCATAGGGCTATACAATTCATTCCTATTGATCCAGAAATACTGCTACTCAGTCTGTATTCCAAAGATATAAAAAAAAATTAAAAATCAAAGGATTTATATGTTCAAAAATATTTAAAGTAACTTTTTTATGGTGTCAAAGAATTGGAAATTGAGAAGTCTATTAATTGAGAAAATGCTGAACAAGTTTCTTAATATGATTACAATGGAGTACTTCTGTGCTATAAAAATGATAAGGCTGGTTTTAGAAAAACATAGCAAGACCTATGTGACCTAATGCAATGTGAAATGAGGAAATTCTCTAGATCATTTTGCACATTGGCAGAAATGTTGTGATGATTATCAACTGTGAAAAATTTGATTATTTTGGTCAATAGAGTGATCCAAGTCACTTCCAAATCACTCATGATAAAAGAATGCTATTAATCTCCAAAGGGGGAAACTGATGAATTCTGAATGCAAGTTGAAGTAAAATTTTCTCTATTTTTCTTACTTTTGATATATGACTAATATGAAAATAGGTTTTGTATGATTTCCCATGAAAATTGATATTATATTACTTGCCTTTTTAGTGTTTGTGGTAATAGGAGGGAGAGAATCAGAATTTGACACTCAAAGTATACAAAGAAAATCATGTGAAAAGTAAATAGATAATTTATTAAAATATCCAATTTAATTTAAATATGATATATTAAAAATAAAGATATCTTGGGATAGCTAAGTGGCACAGTGGATAGAACATCAGCCCTGGAGTCATGAGAACCCGAGTTAAAATCTGACCTCACACACTTAATAATCACCTAGCTGCGTGAGCTTGGGCAAGTCATGTAACCCCATTGCATTGCAAAATTAAAAAAAAATATCTTGCTATAAGCATTTTTTAAAAAATCAAGCAAAGATGGAAAAAATATTATGTTTAGATAAAGAAATTTAAAAATTCATAAACACTGACATGAGACACTAGAGAGTGATGGAAAAATAAAAAGGATGATGATAATATCTATGCCTGGGGTGAATGGAGTCAGTTATGGAAAATAGTTGAGGAACTTAGAGATTAATTAAAAATACATACATCTCTATTTTCTGGTTATTTTTTAGATTTATTCAGCACAATTTTTTTCCTTTTAAACTGCTTGGACTATAGTTTTTTGGTCAAAACTTAATTTTATTTCGTGCTGTTGTCATTTGTTTCTATGAATACTGGTCAATCATCTCTTAGTCATTTTTACTAGAGTCCTAATTATTTCTCATCCATTACTCCTCCTTTGCAATTTAGTACAAAGATTTATGATCCTGACTCAATGAAGTTGATCCTTTGAAGATGCATAACCAACCAAAATAAGTCATTACAAACCGTTGTCATACCTTACTCTTCCTCTGCCATTATAATTCCTTTCCTTTTGGCTTCATTTGATGTTTATTCTACATTTTCATTTAATGCTTATTCTACATGTTCTATTCTATAAGCACAACAGTGTTCTTTGTTTTCCTCTAACTAAGAAGGAAGGGGAAACATTTAAAGCCTTACCTCCAGTCCTGATCAGTCGTTTCTGAAAAAAATTTCTCTCCCACCAAGGGAGAATGTGAAATTCTATTTGACTCAAAGATGGTTTGCTAAGATAACTTATAATTAATATATACATAAATAATATATATATATATATGTGTGTACATATGTATATATATATGTATATACATATATATATATATGTATGTATGTACAGTAATTGCTTTTCAAGCATCTTAAAGAAAGAAGAGTGACTGGTGCTTTGATAAAAGAAACAGACATCCAGTTATACATACTTCCATTACATGTAGTAGTATTCCCCAAGTATCACCACCCTCCTGAGACCTTGGATCTATTTAGTTTGAATGTCAGGGGTCAATTTTTTCAATGGTGCTATATATTCTGAGATGTGATACCACTCTTCCAGAGGTTTGGCTCATATATGACATTAAGTAAGGTGGTTATATTATGCCTTTTTCCTTCACTGAATTTGCCTGGGTTATCATATTTCCTAATTATATCTCATAGTTTTAAATGAGTATATATTATCTTGATGGCTGAAATTATTTCTTACCTTTCTCTGCATTTACATTCCTGTACCTCCACATTCCCAGTTATTGACTAAATGTAATATGCTATTCAGACAATCTCACATTCACTTCATTGACAATGTCAATATTTTATCTAGTTGAACTCTTCTCCAAATATCATTTCATTTTTCCTAATGTAGCCTCTTGGACAGTATTTTATTGTTTATGAGTTATGGACCTATACGATGATTGAAAATTTTATATTTTCCCCTGGAACTACATTTTTCACATTGTACAAGTTTTCTCTCATTTTGACTTTGGTTCATTTGCTAAAGAAATTGGGAAGGAGGAAAGAAAAGGTAAAAGCATCAAGCTGTGTTTGTTTTCATTGCATACACTGTTTCTACCTATAGCCTATAATCTATATGAATAATCAAAATTATACTTTTAGATTTATATGCTGGTTGTGGATTTTAAGTCTTTTGCATAATAAATGATTACCTATATCAAACATCTTTGTAATGGCATTGAAATTACTATAAAAATACAATTAAGAAATTACTAATTACATAACAGATGTGAATGTTTGTTCAGGGATTGAAAAACTCTGGTCACAGAGCAGTCATTATCTTTCTCACAATTACAGCATCACCTGGTCATGTGCTATGCACATGTGGCCCTTTGGCAATTCAATTACTTATAACTTGGGAAATAATTACTCTTAATATGAATCCAAGATCATTCCATACCTATATGTAAGATTTTTTCATGCCTCCATTCATTATAAAATGTTCTTTTGCATTTAATAATTATTTTAATAGAAGATCATATGCAAGAATGTCAGTATAATCCACTCTTGCAGGTTCACATTATGTGCTTTTTCAAAATTGAAATTTAGTATCACTAGATTGAACTGAGTATAGACTATTCTTCCCTTCCTTCCACAAAACCCCTAATATCTTCTCACATGCATGGACTTACAATGCACTCTATATTCAGAGGAGTTTTTCAGAATATTCTTAAAAACTTACTCAAATAGGCATATAAATGCACATTCATAAAGTACTACATATGTTCATTCATTTATGTATATATTTATATGTGCACAAATATATCCTCCTGGAAGGTAAACATATGCATACTCACATATATGCCTACCCATGTGTTTGTGTATATGAATATATGTATATATATACACACACACATACATATATATATATTACATATATATATATATATTAATGTGTATATTTGTACATTTTAAAATGTAATTTTAGGGTTAAATGTGAGAGTGGATTGAGGAATGGCTAAACAAGTTATGGTACATAAATACTATGGAATATTATTGTTCTATAGGAAATCATAAATGGTTCATCTCTAGAGAAGCATGCAATCAATTACAGGATGCTGAACAGAGGTAACAGAACCAGGAGCACATTGCACACATTAACAACAGCATTGTGAGATGAATAACCTTGTTGGAAGCAGCACCCCTTTAACAGTTCAAAGAGCTGGGACAACCCTATTAGACTGGCTTTTGACAAAGTTATCCTGATCCAGAGGAAGAAAAACAAAACAAAATGAAACAACAAAAAAGCCCAGCCCTTCAGAATCTGATGAAAATTTTCTAAAAATTGTCTCTTATGTATCTCTTTCCCTTAATCCTAATTCCACATAATGAAAATGACTAATATGCAAATATAGTTATCAAAAATATGTTTATGCAATGCTAACCTGACTGTTCACTGCTGAGTGGAAGAGGTGGGAAGGGAGGATGGAAGAAAATTTTATAACTTAAAAATATAAATGTGCATATATATGGATGAAAATAAATAATTTAACAAAAAATGATAGTGAGGGTCAAATTTCCAGATACTTTTATCAAACATAGAACTTCTTTTAAGTTTAAGGAGAATCTGTATGATATACATGCTAGATAGTTAGCCTGATAGTCAAGCCAGGTAATTGTATTCCCTTAGCAACCCAGGCAACTCTCTCTGCTTATAAGACGTCTAAGTGTTGGTTATCCAGTGACAGTGTTGGGCACTTCCACATTATGATAAAATCACAGTTCTAACCAAAATCATAACAACATCAATAATAAAAATATTTTGGAATTTTATTTTAATTTTCTAATTAGTATTTTTGGATAAATTATATGCTGATTCAGAACAACACACAAACTTCATTTTTTAATTACTGATAAAAATATATACTTATTTATGTGTTTGTGTGTGTGTGTGTGTGTATGTATGTATTTGTGAGGTTGGTTCATCAGCTACCAAGAATTTATCTTTCATGAATCACCAGTGCAAACAAATTTCCTAAATGCTAGGAGACAATCAAGTTAACAGTAACTATTAAGTGCTTGCCACATGCTTTTCTTCAGACTGAAGATTTGAGTTATGGAAGAGGGTGAGAGAGAGACAAAAAGAGATCCTCAAGGAGTTCTTAAGATTAGGACACTAACAAAACTTTTTCATCAAAAAACAATTTCTTGCAAAATAATATACAAAACACATAAAACAGTTGGACTGCAAATATAATACATAGAGAGTTTCTATATATGTATAGCATGCTGATGTGTTAAACTTTCTTCAGTATATAAGTAAAAACCCACATTGAAAGTTCCAATTTTTATTTGATGTGACCTGATTCTTCCAAGTGCCCAATGAGACAACAATCATTAAACATGCCTTTGAGAGGTGACAATGTTGATTTTTTATTGGTAATTCACAAATATTTACTTCTGGTCAACCTTTCAGTAGCAAGACTAGCTTATCTATATCATACCTTTTCAAATAATAAATAAATCACAGAGTCCAAAATCCATGAATAAAAATCAGAATGAAATGCATATGTTTCTCTCTTTTATTGATTATTTTTATACTTTCCCCATTGTATCATTGTGATTCATCTTTCACAGCTGTATATTATATCCATCACTTTTAACAAATTCCCTGAACAAAGCAATTATTGTTCATCATATTACTCCACAAATGTTTCACTGATAAGAAAGTGTATAGTACCTTCCTTGTTCACATTTAATATTTATAGCTAAGACTGATTTTACACACTTAAATCATGGGGATAATTGAGTAATGATCTAAATCATTTAACTGAAGAAACATTTCTGCCTTAATAATCTGGCAGTTTTGGATGAAAGATATTTTATTGGGGGAAGAGAGGTTGACAAATTACTAAGGAATTTTAATTCTCCCCTTCACTCAGTACATGTAGGGTAAGACTTTTCCTTGCAGTTTTTAATTAGGATATAGCAAAATGAATGCTGAGATATGTCAAATATAATAAAAATAAATTATTTAAAACTTACTTTTATGAGAAGCTTGCTCTTTATCATTCTGAAGAATTAGATTTCCTAATTTTAACTCCTCTGCTCCTCTTTAAATGAATACATAATTAATCTGGACAATCATTAAAGAGTCAAAGTTAGCTTGATGTCAAAATAGTTAATATTCTTTTTTGACCTCCTTCAATATTCACTTGTTCATTACAAGAGTGCCAGACAGGGAATTTGATATCAGAAAAAAAGAAATTCTCAGCAGAATTTTACAAATGTCTTCTGCAAACTATGATTCATATAAAATGACGTATCTCACAATTATTCTCTTATGTATTTTTCTGCCAAGAACATATTACAGGCGTGGTTACCCTAGCACAATGGGCAAGCTGCAGAAAGTCAGTGACCCGATCCTTGATTCCAAATTCAAGAATCTTACAACAGAAGCCCTTTTTACCACCAGAGCAAACCTTAACTTTAAAAATGAGCAAAAATGAAAAAAGATCCCTAAACATAGAAAGCTATTATGGCTTATTCAACAAGAGGTTGAATGTACAAAAATTATGATCAGAAACAACTTCTTTATTCTGAAAGCTTAATGCCTAAGCTTTTGTTATTCACTGCATCCTAAAGTGCTTATTGGCCCTTTGGGAGGAAAATTTTCTTATCCTGTTTATTTTGTTATATTTTATAATAAAATCCTGAGCAGTTTTAAATTCCCAGAGAGCATGCAAATTCATTCATATTTCAGTGATCCTCAAATTCCTATCCTTATCTGGTTATCCTGAATCCCATAGAAAACAAATGCACATGTGGATAGTGTGTTGCTGCCTGATGGAGCACGTGTATTTTTCTTGGTATTAATAGTTAGGACAAAATTAGTACAAGCAGATTCAGATTTTTTTGCATTCCAGTTTCAGAAGCTGCATCGAGTTTACAATTAACTGCAAACAAAAGATCATGGATATGTATATGTGTATATATATATATATATATATATATATATATATATATATATATATATATATATATATATAGAGAGAGAGAGAGAGAGAGAGAGAGAGAATAGGAGTATACATAAGCAAGAATATACTAAAAGAAATTTAGACAATTTTAGATATTTCCTGAGATTTAAGTTTTGATTAGAGAGCAAGGTCAGTCAAAAAATAAAAACAAAAACAAACAAAAAACAAAATAAAAAGCATGAGGAAGTCTTCATGTTAATTTTCTTAAGCTTTCCATTACTGGTTTTAATTAAATAGTCTGTAATGACACAGGTTTTTGGAGGTTGCATGTGGGTTTGTTCTTACCTAATTACATATTTGAAGTTAAGTATATTCTGAGATTATCTCCCACTAACTGATGGATGAAGGAAATACTAAATATCTATAAATAAATCATAGGGAAAAATGCTTAGAAAATGTTTTGTTTAGGGGCAGCTAGGTGGCATAGTGGATAAAGCACCGGCCCTGGAGTCAGGAGTACCTGGGTTCAAATCAGGTCTCAGACACTTAATAATTACCTAGCTGTGTGGCCTTGGGCAAGCCACTTAACCCCATTTGCCTTGCAAAAAAATCCCCAAAAAAACAAAACAAAAAAAAAAAGAAAATGTTTTGTTTTAAGACTGCTTTAAATCTCATGGTCTCAATCAGAGGTGCATATAGATATTCATTTTATTCATTTAGGTGAATATATGTATGAATGTATTATACATCCACTTAATATGTTAGACCTAAGAAAGGTCTAACTTAAAGGGAACTTTGGAATTATTTAATTAGAGCTAATATGAGCTAGGGTTTATAACATACTCACTATGTGTCAGGTGTTTCAAAAATCCTTCATTTGATCTTTATAATCAGCTTTGGAGATAGGTGCTACTATTATCACTATTGTTTCAGTTGGGGAAACTGAGGTTAAATAATTTACCTAGGGTCACATAGTTTACAAGTGTCAAAAGTGAATTTGAACTCAGATCTTCCTGATTCTAACCAAGTACATTTTCAATGCAACATTTAGTTGTCTAATTAATAGCTAGTTATGTGAAGAATGTGACTAAGAAATCAGATGTCTTACTTTCTAATCCAATGCTCTCAAAAATCAGAGAGAGAGAGAGAAATGAATGACACACATCAACTTAGTCCAATACTGTAATTTGATATGAGAAAACAGTGATTCAAAAGGTAAATTGTTTCTTCATTTCATCCAACTGTTTTTTTTTTTTCCTCAAGAAGAGATAATCCTTGGTCTCAGGTCTCCAGGCTTTCAGTCCAATGTTTTTTTCCAGGTAAATTTGTGAATTTGAAGCTTTTCAGAGGAAAGGGAGTAAATCTTCTGTTTATATTTTGGTTCCAACCTCAAAGGGCATGGTGATGTACCATGCACAGATGATTAAAGCTCTATATGGTTCAATGAACTTAAATGATCTTTTGGTTCACCTTTGTATGCAAGTCATTTAGTCATCATAAAGGTCCTAGCTGGGTCCCAGCTATAGTTCAGAAGATTCACCCCTGCAATAGATTCAGTAGATGGGAAATTTAATAACTGGTAAAGTTATTTTTAATTGAAAATTCTCAAATGTATGCTATATTAGATTAATAATTTAAATTTTCAAATTGAATAACAATAATTATTAAAAACACATTTTTTGGATTATGAGGAAGGGACACAACATTAGTGGAAATTTGCAATTTCAAAATAGTTTCATTACAACAATAAGTAGAAAAAATTTAAGTCATTAGCAAGAAGTGAAAATTCTGGGGTTATTTTAATGAAAAGATAAGAAACATATAACAAGCACTCATAAATGACTGTTTCTAAGAATTTTGAAGGAGCTTATTTATGAAATAAAATCTCCTACTGTGTGCATAATCTTAAAATAACTAAGATATAACATACTATAATATAATAAACATAATATCATAACCTTATATTATTCTACCCTATTAAAAACTAGACTGATTTGAATACATGTATGTATATATGTATACATTATACATATATATATATATATATATATATATATATATATATATATATACACAGAGAGAGAGAGAGAGAGAGAGAGAGAGAGGGAGGAAGTGAGATTGTACAACTAGGATTTACATCTGAAATTGAAATGAGAAGTGGAGGTGAAATATAGAAAGTTAATAATGAGGCAATCAGAGTACATATATGTGGACTTGTGTTTTTCTTATGTTAAATTTTCAGCAGAAGAAATCCCATATCTTTTGACTTGTCAAAAGTTGTGATATTAAATCAATTCATTCAAATTTACTTTTTTCATTCTCACAGAGAATATTGGCAAAAAAAATGTTGGTTATGCCTAAAACAGTAAGCATGAAGTATATATACACACATTCTAAAATAATTACAATCAATCTAGCAATGAGTAGTCACCCAGATTATTATCTAGTAGAAACTGTGATAGGCATCAAATAACCTTGAGGTATGCGAGTATCAAAAATGTGTCTAAAGAGACTAGACCTCCACAGAAATATCCATAATGACAATGAAAAGAATCATTAAAGAATCATCGTTGGAAGCAGAAAAGACCTGGATACAAATTCTATTTCGCTTAAATTGACTGTCTCTAAGAAATTAAAATTTCTTTCTCAGGACTCCAGGTAATTGCTAAAAACAGTTGCAGACAAGATGCTGAACAGCACTGATAGAGGAAATATTCCCACCTGAGTATTCCCTATTATCAATGAAATCACCTATTTTATTCCTTTTCCTACACTATTCCTAATAAAGATGATAATAATAGTTTCAAGTAACATTTATATACTTTAAGTTTTACAAAGAGCATAACATATTTTATTTTATTTAAAAACAATCTTGATAAGAAGATACTAATATTATTGCTATTTTATAATATTGCTTTTATTTTATTCTCAAAGACAACCACGGCATCAGGGAGATGATGCCATTGCAAGCACATAAATTGATTTTGAATCATCAACCTCATTTTCAGGATTACTATAGATGGCCCTGGATGCAAGTTAAACAGGGTTAAGTGATTTCCCTGAGGTTGCACCGCTTGTTAAGTGTCTGAGTTCAGATTTGAGCTCCCATCCTCCTCACTGCAAGGCCAATTCTCTCACCACTGCACTACCTACGTAAAAAACTGAATTGAAGAGACATTATATAATTTATCCAAGATCATATAGCCTGCGAAGTATCTAATGCAGGATTATAAATCAGGTCTTTCAGATTTTAGGTCCAATAATGTATCATGACCTTTACAATATGGCAACCTATCTCTGGGATTTGTTTTCCTACTTGCACTCAGTGGTTCTATCAATGTTTTATTTCTCCACCACAGCACTTTATCTCACATTCCTAACATGCATACCTTCCTTACCACATGAAGCTTCTTTTACCCATTAACAGTATGCTCCATCATCTTCTGTGTGAAGATCTTCCAACTGCTATGACCTCCTTCCCAAAACCCATTGTTTTCAACTATCTAAAATATATGTGCATTTATTCTTGTTAGTATTTATGCTTTAAACACACACACACACACACACACACACACACACACACACACACAATGTTCCAGAAGTCTTCGTGCAAGTTTTAAGCTACAAAAGAAAAGCTGAAAACATTTACTAAAATTTTTCCAACATTCTACATTTGTTTCCCTCATTAGATTATGAGCTCCTTGTGAATAGGGGTTATTTTATTCTTTGTACTTCTATCCATACCAGTTAAATTATAATAGATGATTAATAAAAGTTTTTTAATTTTCAAAATCCCCAAAATGAATACTGTTATTATAGTTCTTAAAGTTCCTTAAGCAATTATGTGAATCTGGTTAAATGTCTGTTCTCATACATTTCTTTTTTTTGTAATTCTATGATTTCTTAAAAAGTGTATGAAACAAATTACAGCTGATATTAATAATATCATACAAACTCAATGACCATGTGCTGAATACATATGAGCAGCTGGATGCAAAGATCAAGAAAAGAAACCTGGAGGACTAGTTTCATAAACCAGGTATGAGGTAGGAATTGAGAGAAATGATATAGTGGAGTGCAAAAATACATAATTTAATATTATTTTTTAAAAATGTATTGCTTACAAGTGCAATAATCAGACAATTCTAAAAGACTTGTGACAGAAAATACCATCCATATTCAAAGAGAGAAGTGTGGAGTTTAAATGCAGACCAAAGCTTACTATCTTTAATTTTTTTAAAGTTGTCTTATGTAGTATGCCATTTTTTCTCTCTATTTTTTTCTTTTGTTTGGATTTGATTCTTCTTTCACAAAAAGATATATATATATATATAATATATATATATATATATATATATATATATATTTAGCATAACACATCAATGTAGAACCTATTACGTTGTTTTATGTTGTGGGGAAGTGGGAGGGAAGGGAGGAAGAGAAGAAGAAAAATATAAAACTCAAAACCTTGAAAAAAAAGATTGGTGAAAACTACCATTACATATTGTTGGAAAAACAAATAAATAAATTTATTAAAATAAATGTATTGCTGGAAATGAATGATTTAAATGTTTAACTGAACAAATATGAGCCTCTCTAGAATTCTTCACTATTAATACTCCATCTTCCTCATCATCATGTTTATCAGTATGGAATAATAGTATCAAGTAGTAAAAAATATAGTAACCTAAGAGTTAGAAGACTTGCTTTTTACTTTGGCCAAACTATTTAACTAGGAAACTCTTAGTTCTTATTATACCATGGTATTACATAAATGATAAACTAATGAATATTATTTTTGATAAATTATTATTTTATAGCTATTAAACTTTAGTAGTTTAACAATTTTTGGAAATAATCATATTCTCTAAACTGAACCACTTTTAAGTTCTGACAATGCATATTCTTATGAGGAACAGAATTTAAGAAAACTTAGAAGGATCAAGCAAATTTGTATGTGTATGACTGTGTATGTGCATTGATAAACCTGGTCCTTCTAGAAATAAGGTTAAGTTCTTTAAATCCAGGTTTTAATCTGTTAAAAAGAAAAAAAATAATCCCTATATATTCCTTGAGAGATTGTTCTGTGGATCAAACGTACATATGTATACAATTTAACTCAATTAATGGGTATTTATTAAGTGACTGAGATCCAGCTCTGTGGTTATCACATATACATACTTATATATTTACATACATATTTATCCATATATTATTTTCCTATTCAACAAAAGATTCAAATAAAACTGATGTAGTCTATTGGAGAAGACTCTGGATTGAGAATCAGGACCTGGGAATCACATGTCATTTCTGACAGTTTTCTACCTATTTAACAGTGCAAAAGTCACATATATACTCTGAGTTTCTGTTTCTTCAATGATAAATGAATAATCCTTGCTGTTACTAACCACTTTAAGATTGAACAGTTCCTGAGGAAGGTATTGAGTGAAAAATATAAGTACCTGCATACATTGTGATTAAAGCATTCTGTATACCTTAAAGCATTATGTAAATGTGAACTGTTCTGCTTATCTCC
The DNA here is from genome assembly GCF_037893015.1 of Macrotis lagotis. Classification (NCBI taxonomy): domain Eukaryota; kingdom Metazoa; phylum Chordata; class Mammalia; order Peramelemorphia; family Peramelidae; genus Macrotis; species Macrotis lagotis. The sequence continues at coordinate 660,079,189 of NC_133658.1, forward strand.
TAAAGGATCAAGCGTTTACAAAAACAGATATTTAGCATGTTTGGTATTTGCTCATTATTTGACAATATTCATAATCAGACTAAATACACTAAAGCAGCAATGTACCATGCATGACATTTTGGTGAACCCACAGTATTAGAATCAGAATAATACTTATTAACAAGTTAATGTGTTTCCAAAGTGTCTAAGTTGCAACCAGGGAATAATTTACAAATGGGGAGCATCTGGATAGTTATTTATTAAATACCCTGCATGTTGCTGTATTTGGCATTACTCAGAGCAACTTCTAAAGAAATGACACCTGTTCTGTGGAATCTAGTATTATATAAAGCATTGCTAGAACTCTTTTAAGTCATAATAACACATAAACAATTTAGGAATATAGCATTTCAAATCTGGGAATTGAATGCACTATCTAAAATTAATATAATGCTCACATTGCTATTTCATGATTAATTGTATTTATTTACGTGATGAAGTTCTGTTGGTAATCTTGATTTGACAAGGTAATGTTGAGGTTTTTTGAGAGGGGTCCTTTGTGTGTGTGTGTGTGTGTGTGTGTGTGTGTGTGTGTGTGTGTGTGTGTATTCCTTTTATACAAGGTAACTGGAGAGATATAGTAGTTATGAGAATTGTGAATTTTCATAAGCCTGAAAATATAAAAGTGGGAACTTGGTTGTCTGGGAGAATAAAAGCTTCCAGAAATAGGGTGAATAGGAGTAGGAGGATAGCTGGGAGGACAGAGGAAACAGTGGACTAAATCTATGAGGGGACTGAATATTTTGAGGTGAAAAGTTTTCTTGGCATATCATAGCTCTATCCCATCTGGGAATGTGTGAACTACAGAGGGAGCTAACTTATTTAGGTCACATTTTCTTGTTTTGTTTTTTTGTTCAATAGACTTCTATATTGTTTCTTTCACTGCCTTCACTTACAGAGCAGTCTGAACCAGCAAAGGGTGACAGAGTTTATGTCACAGTCAAAAACTGAAATAAGGAGAAAAGATTCTGTTTTTCTCTCCCTGGAGAAAATGCTTTTAGGCATCCATATCCAGTGGTCATTCAGCCCGTTCTTTGAGTTACTTTTGGAAGTCCCATTATCTTGTTGCTATGAGATCTTGTATCACAGTATAACTCCATATGCTTTAGATGGTTTTAGAAGTTCAGAAATTAGAAGCAGAGACATCTATTCCACATGGTGTATTTACAAAGTGTAGACAATAAAATATTAGTTGCCTACATCAGAGGATGATTGAGAGGAGAGTGCTTTTCAAACTGCCAGGGCTATATGAATTTATTTTACCTGGAAGCAAAAGTTCCTCCTGAAAGTTGAGGGAACAAAACTGTTTTTTAGAAAGGTGCATTATTGGGACACAACTATCCATATTCACAAGTGATAATAATTAACTTTGAAGTTTGTTGATGGACATGATACAACACCTATTCCATCCCATTCAAGAAATCAACAAAGTGAAATAGAGAGGATTTTGTCCAATAACTTAAATTCAATAGGACAATACTAATACTTAAAACTGCATAGTTCTGGATTCGACTGTAGCTTCCTTAATGACCATAATCTCGACTTAATATTCTTGTGGAACCCTTTCACAAGTTGCCTAGTTCTTTCATTGCTTTCATGCCTGTCACTTTCCCTACTGAATTGTAGAGAGGATCACAGCCTTGCACCTTTTATAAATATTTGTTTAATAAATAAAAAATAGATGAATAACAAAATGAATCTCACATTGCTATTATCAGTTGACAGAGAAATGACTAGCTTTAACTTCCCATTGTTAACAGAATGTAAAATTGACTTGTTAAATCTTTACTGGAAATTATCAAAAATATTTAAAATTAAATGGGAGGAAGTCTTTATTTTATTCTACTTTAATTTAAGAACTACTTGTTCTCTTTACATTCTAATTCAAAATAACATTAACCATAGGATTTTGGAATTAGAATACAAAACAATCTATCCGTGAAAAGGAAGTATTTCAACTTTCTGAAAGTCTTTAATGAAGAGAGAATAAATGTCTCCTATTGAAATGCATTCTACTTTAGGTTAGTTCTAATTATTACAAAATGCCTAGTAATAGTTTTTCTGACATCAATTTCATTTGTCTCATTCCAAATTCTATTCATTGTTTCTAGTTCTCTCTTCCAGGGTCAAAAAGAAGAAATTTAAGTCCTTTTCATGACAACATCCCTTAAAATACTTTGAAAAAAATAGTAACCATGTCTCTTCTGAGTTTTATTTTCCTCAGACTAAACATACATTGGTCCTTTAATTTGATTTTAATGGTATGAATTCAAGACATATGAACATTCCAGTTTTATTTTAGGAACCATACAGCTTTTTCATGCTTCCCCAAAATTGTGGTACCCAAAATTGAATACACTACCCCAGTTGTATTCTGAACAGGTTAAAGGAAAATATTTTTTGTTCTTTTAATTTCAGCCTAGTATCATATCAATATTTTTTTTAATTTTCAACGTCATACTGCTCCCTGATGGTGAATTTGCAATCCACTATGACCCGCTAGATCTTTTAGATGACCATTTACAACCTTACTCTGTCAACATTCCAAAGTTCTATGTTTATATCTATCACAAGGTCACTGAATTATTGAGATTGGCAATTATGTCTAGAACAAAGAATAACAGGAAATAATGAAGAGTTTATTAGAAGGAATATTTGTCTTAGGCAATGTAAACAGCAAATTCAGCATTAGAGGAATTACACTGTAGCCTTCTGTTAGAAACCAATGATTGTGTGACTCTGAGCAAGTCACAATCTCTCAGTGCTCAAGGCAACCATGAGTATAAGTTGCAAATAAAGTATTTACATAGGTTTCTAGAGAATCTTCCTACTTAGTTGTCTATGGGATTTGGGGTAACCCGATAAGGCTAGGAATTTGGAGGACACTGAAAGATGAATAAATGTGTGTGCTCTCTGGGAATTTAATACTGCTCAGGATATATTATGAAATATAGCAAAGGAAATAGGTTAAAAGTCTTTTCCTCCTGAGGAGTCAACATGTACTTTAGGACAGAGTGAATAACAGAAAGCTAGGTATGGTTGCTTGGTAGACAGGGACAGGGACAGAGACAGAGACAGGCAGATAAAGAAAGGAAACAAGATAGTCAAGGAGAGCTGACTGGGACAGAGAAAGATGACTGTCCAGAGCAGAGGTCTAGCTCAGCTTTTATAGCCTTGCCCCTTATCTGGGCACTGACAGCAAAGGGTGAATTCCCTCCCTCCTTATGTGACCAAAAACAGGTGGAGAGTTGAAGTCTGGGGAGTTGGACAAGATAGGCTACAAATTTTACATTAAACAATGAAACAAAAAAGAGTCAATTTGCATTTCAAGAGCAAAGAACCTTCCACATCCTTTAACAAGATTTTAACAGCATTAAAATTATAGATACTGTTTCTGATTATAATTTTTCTTCATTTCTAATTCTTTCATAATTCTCTGCATCACAACCACCAATTATAGCAAATGGAGTTTGAATACTGTGTATATATTCATTACTTACTCCTTTTCAGGGAGGTACACATTGATGGGTTGACACACACATTGCCAGAACTAGTTCAGTATTTTGGAAGGCTCCGAAACAAAGTGTAGGGGAGAAGAGGTATTAAACTGATTACCAGCCTCTAAATGTCTTTGGCTGAAAATTGTAAGTGAATTTAAAATATTATAAAATATCAATATTTACTCTAAAATTTGAATACCCTTGAAGACTAAAATGATTTTCCTTAGTTCAATAATTAATTTATTTTCAATCTGTTTCCTTACCTTTAAATCCTTATTCTTATAGACCTCCTAGTAGGTGAAATTCTCCCTGAACTTTCATGAAATTGACTGAAAAACCCCTATGGAAACTATAAACTAGGTAATGTAAGTACCATTTCCCTCATTTTTGCATCTGAAGACATTGTGGTTCAAAGAGGTTAGATGACTTTACCACTGTCACACAGATAGTAATAGGGAAAGAGAAAAAATATATCGACTCCTTTCTTTATGAAAAAGCATATCACAGTGGAGAGAAGATTTAATCAAGGATCAGATAATTTCATAGTCAACTTCAGACACTAACTGTGTGATGCTGGACATGTCACTTAAGTTTTGTTTTACATCAACTTCCTGAAATGTAAAAAAAATAAACAAATCAAAAAGCAAGATAAAAGATAATAAAAGCACCTAATTTGAAGTGTTGTGAGAATCAAATGAGGTTAAAAAATTGTTTAAGATCTTAGCACAGTGCTTGTCACAAAGTAGTTATTATATAAATGTATTTTTGTCAAATACATTTCATAATTCAGTTTAATAGTCTCTATTTGACAAGCACTAAGTTGAATATCAGAGATGAAAATACAAAAATGAAACAATATTTGCCCTTATCATATTCTATTACCCCAAAAAGTAATAATAGGTATAATCTTTACACAGATTAATAAATATAAATTTAGTGTGTTAAGTACTAATCACTAGAAGATAAAGAAGGGCTTAGAACAAGTGATTTTTCTTAGCATAATATTAAATATCCTTTCAGCCTACTGTCTTACCCCTAGTACCCTAATACTGCTAGTACTCTAATACCCCTAGTACCCTAATACCTCTAGTTTTGCAGTCCTAATGGTGAGTATATACTTTAACAGCACTATGTTAGAATCAGGGTACAGTATGCCCAACTCTATGATCAGATCAATATAAACTCAGCGGGTTCTACCACAGGCACAAAGAGACCACATGAGCATATTCTTGCATTTCACATTTCTTTGGGCCATTGAAATTCTGCCCTGTTCATAGAACACAATGTCTTTTTTTTGAGGCAGGCACAGCATGCTATGTGATCCTTTGCTAGTATCTTTCATATCATTCAATCAATTCCAAAGGTCTTCAAAGATATCTTGAGAGCTTTCTTGTTTCACTCCTTGACTTGTGTGAATTCTTCATAAAAGACTATATACATTTGACATTAAAAAAAGTCTATATACATTTGACATTAAAAAATGTGGCCAGCCCATCAGGTTTTTCCTCTTTACAGTAGAGTTTAACTGTTTGACTTAAGAAAGGACCTTAGGGTCCAGTACTTTACTTGTCAGGTGACCTTCAATCTTTCCCACATGACTTAAATGGAAGCATTTCAGTTTCCTGGCATGGTGCTGGTATACTGTTCAGGTTTCACAGGCAAACAACTGTGAACTCAGCAAAATGACTCCTGTAGATTTTAAATATTTTAGGCAGTTATTGTCCCTCTCTCTCAAACTTTCATTCAAAGCCTCTCAAATATTAATCTAGCTCTAAGAATGTGCATGTCAGTCTCATCATCTATATCTATATCTATATCTACCTATCTATCTATCTATCTATCTATCTATCTATCTATCTATCTATACATCCCTAGAAGTATAGCACCAAGAAAAGTGAACTCATTCACAGCATGCAAAATTTATTTATTTGCTAATGATAGTTTCATATATGAATATGTGGAACTATCTGGTGGAACACCTATATTTTCTTGGAATTAGTTAATAGGACAAAAGTAGCATAAATAATGGAGAAGGAGAACTGATGTATATACTATGTTGTATTTCAGACTCAGAGACTGCATTGAGTGCATAATCATCTATTAATAAAAAATGATGCCCCAACTTTCCCTCCAATTTTGTTTTGGCTTGTATACTTTTCAATTTATATAATTTACCATCAGAGCACTAACTAAACTCTTAAATGCTGTTTTCATCCTTGTTTTAGGTGTTTGACATCATTGATGAAAATATCATCCTAAAAAGCACGGGCTAAGTATTGAGTTTTGTTTCATTCCACCAGTGACTGGGAAAGCATTGAGAGCATCTTTCCAGAACCCAGTCAAACCTGCCTTTCTAAAAATAAACTAACTCTCAGGTAGACAACAATCTTTCTTGTAAAGGATTAACCTACTAAAAGCTGACCCTGAAAAAATCTTGAAAGACAAGACAGAGAATGAGAGAGAGAGAGAGAGAGAATCCTTTGTGATGTCACAAGATAATATATTTATTTTATCTTTATAAGGATGAATAATAGACACCTCATTGAGTTCCTAGATGAAAATCTGTTGCCACATAACCTGGAAGATTTCAGTGAGCTTTTGTGTAAACAGGAAATCTGCTTACTCACCACTTACAATTTGTTTTACTCACCAAGGAAATAAGAGAAGAAAGAACTAAGAAATAGTGGTCAGAAGGAAAATGGATTTTTGACGAAGTACCAGAGTAAAAACAGAAGAGACTAGAAAGAAGAGAAATAAGCAGTTATCAAGGACAATTTTGAATGTGAATAAGATGACTTCACCCATAAATCAGAAGAGGATCAAAGGGGATTAGAAACCAGATTCTACCAATACGTTCTCTATAGGAAACTCCCTAGAAATAGAAAGAAACCAGGGAAGTTTAATGAGGATTTAGGACAGATTCTGTTATGTTTTATTTAAAGGAGAGAGAGAGAGAGAGAGAGAGAGAGAGAGAGAGAGAGAGAGAGAGAGAGAGAGAGAGAGGAGAAGACTAAGGAGAAGAAGAAGAGGACGAAGAAAAAGAAGAAGAAGAGAGAAGAAAGGGCTACAAATAAAATCTTGATCAAAGCAGGAAGAAAAATTAATCTAATTAAAAAAATGATAATCAGGGAACTTACATTTTGCAAAAAAGATTCCACAAACAATACTATAATATCAATTCAAAATTGCATCAAATAGCATAGCATCTACATTATTAAATATTTTTAATTGATAATCAAGTAGATGCTATAGTAGATAAGGTGTTGAGTCTAGAAGCAGGTAAATCTGAGTTAAAATTTGACCTGGAGGGGGCAGCTAGGTGGCGCAGTAGATAGAGCACCAGCCCTGGAGTCAGGAGTACCTGAGTTCAAATCTGACCTCAGACACTTAATAATTACACACACACACACACACACACACACACACACAAACACACACACATACACACGTGTGTGGCCTCAGGCAAGCCACTTAACCCCATTGCCTTGCAAAAATGCCCTTGTACATTTATTAACTGGGTGTTCCTAGGAAAGTTACTTAACTCTGTTTCCACAGTTTCCACATCTGTAAAATGAGCTGGAAAAGGAAATGGTGAATCACTCTGGTATCTTTGCTAAGAAAAATCCAAATATGATCATGAAGATTCAGATATGTTTGAAATGAATACTGAATAGAAAATATTAATTGAGTTTAAGAAGAAATTATAAAATTAAGTCTCTTTCAGTTATGGATAAAAATAGCTATGAAGTAAATAAGAAAGAATTAAAGAAATTAATAGAATTTTAGAAAAAAAGATGTGTTTGATAGACTGCTAAAAAATTGAGTTGGAATAGAAGGGTGATTTATTTTTTGTCAGCTATGCATAATGACTTAACAAAAAGTGACTATTAGGGCACAAAAAACCACACAAATAAGTGAGGAAAGTATAGGTATTCAATGTAAATTATTTTGAGAGTGATGCAATAAAAATTACATATAAAAAGGTCTTTTGAACTATATATTATAATTTAATTGGTTTAGAGAAAAAGCAGAAACTTGGAAAACAATTATTATGACCACTGTTCTGATAAAGCCCTCATTTGAACAGAACATTTAAAAGTAACTGAGGATTTTAATACATGGTAGTTCATTGGGAGAATATGCTACATGCTGAAAGCAGGGGCTCAATCTTTGCAAATTAAGATAGGATATTTAATAACTGTACAGGAATAACAACTAGATTAACTAAATCAATTTGGCTAGAAAATAGAATATATGCAAGAAAATCTGACATAAATAACTGGAAAGTCATGCTGAAAATAAATTTTAACAGTGTCTAAATGTCAAACTTATTTGTGGATTCAGGACAATACCCGCACTGAGAAAAGAATTAATATCAAGTGTAGATGTAATAAAACGTGAACATTTTTTCATAAAAGAAAGAAATCCTTCTAATTCTGTTGCTATCTGTGTGACAATGGACAAATCATCTAACCTCACTAAATCTCAATTTCTTCATCTGCATCTGTTGTTTTAGCAGTTTTTCATTTATAATTGGACATACTGTACCCTAATTCTAACGTTAGTCCTTTTTTGAAAATGGACAACAACAACCATTGAGATTATTCAACTCTCTCTCTCCCTCTCTCTCTCTCTCTCTCTCTCTCTCTCTCCCCACCTCCATTTTTCCCTACTGACATGCAAGTATATGTATCTATATATTTACATATATATGTACATATGTATATATACATATATATTTACACATTTTGTACATATATGTGTATGTAAACCTCTTTTTAATTTTGTTCCCTTAATAATTTGGTCAATTGATACTTAATACATTGTTAATTCTCTTTTCATTATTTCCTTGCATTACTCTCATTTATTTTTCCAATTTGGCCTCTAGCACACATAATTAATTTTAAAATCATGTTGTTATTGGCATTTAAAAAATTCCCTTTCTTGAATTCTTCTAGGAATTTATTTTGGAGCTTTGTCTTGTCATTTTTTTTCTTCTTTTGAGGCTTTGCTGTAGATGTTTATTAGTCATCCTTTTCTTTTGAGTTTGTATATTAAGCTTCCCTGTCATCCTAGAGGATCTTTTGTGTGTTTTTATTGCTTTTTCTTCCTCTTTTCAAGTATATTTCTTGACTATATTCTTTATATTAGATTTAGACTCTCCTTCTGCTCTTTCCCTCTGTTGGGGGAGGGGGTGAGTGACCTGAATTTCAGTCATATATGTTCTTAATGTGTTCAATGTTAGATCTGGGAACCTGCAAAGTTTTTATATGTTAAAAGCAGAATCAATTGAAATATGGTCTTGACATCGGCCTCCTGATTTTTGCTCTGGTTCTTACCCAGGAATGGTTCCTGTTCTCCCACAACCATAGCTGTTCCTCTATGTCTGGAACTATAGCCTGATGGGATTGCCAAATGACACCCAATCCTGTCCCTGGTGCTTTCATTTGGGTCAATCTAGAATATTACTGACCAATATATTCTGGTCAAGAATATTCTGTCTCTACATGTTGTGTTTTACTGGTTATCTCCTAGTTAATGCTACTTGAGTTGCTTCCAAGACCTGTAACTATTGCTAATTCTGTTGTGCCACACTTAGGCAGTTCTCAACCCTGTCCACAGTCCTCTCTTTTTTGTCCTCTTAAGTTTTCTAGCTTTGAAGAAAATGGGTTGATTTGACTTTTTCTTGGTTATCCCTCTCAGAAATCAGTTTTACTTTTTTAATTTTTTTGCAAGGCAAATGGGGTTAAGTGGCTTGCCTAAGGCCACACAGCTAGGCAATTATTAAGTGTCTGAGGTCTGATTTGAATTCAGGGCTGGTGCTTTATCCACTGCGCCACCTAGCTGCCCCAGTTTTACTTTTGTAATAATTATTTAGAGTGGGTTTTTAGGAGATTTTGAAAAAAAATTTTTAACTTGACAGCCATCTTGGCTCTTTATCGCACAGTTAACACTTAAAATTAATAAGAAAGACGCAAAGAAAAATCTCTAAAAAGAAACAAACAAAAACAAACATAGCAATACTAGGAGGAGAAAAACATTAAGACACCAAAAAGTATCACATTTAGTGGGGAAATGTGTCAAAACCATACCTTGCTATCCTTGATGCAGTAATCTTCCAAGTAGAATATGACCAAACCAACTCAGGGTGGTCCTTGTTCACTATAAAAGCTACAATTTTAGAAATGAAATTTTAGATCAATATGTTTAGCATCTAATTGGAGTCTCATCATAAAGCTAATTGAATTCCAAGTATCAGACAAGTCCCAAGGATCAGAAAAGTCTAAAATGCTATGGCTTGATGTGGGTAAATTTAGTGTAAAGAAAACCAAGTTGAAGAGTTTTTCATTGTATAACCTGACATTCAGATTATCCAACTCTTTCTCTCTCTCTCTCTCTCTCTCTCTCTCTCTCTCTCTCTCTCTCTCTCTCCCCCCTCCTCTTCCTCCTCCTCCTCTTTTCCCTAACAACATGCAAGTTTATTTATCTATGTAAATTACATATGTACAATACATATACAAATAGACATATTTATATATATATATATATATGTATGTGTATATATATATGTATATATATATGTATATATATATATATATATATACATACACACCTCAGTATCTCAGTATGTAAATTGACAATATCTGACTGGACATCTTACTCTCTCCTTTTAATAGGTAGGGATTGTGTAATTTTAACCAGCTTTAATAGTAACAGGTTAACAAGAATCAGAGTAAAACAAGAGCACTTAACTGTTCTTCATTGGTTATGACATTTTAAATATAAGAATAATCTTTTAACTATGGAGATTGAATGAAAACTATAGAATGCAAATTAAAACACTTATGAGGTATCATCTCACACCTATCAGACTGACCAATGTCATAGAAAAGAAAAATAACTAATGCTGAAGGGGATATTGAAAAATGGATATACGAATTATTAAGGATGAAATTATGAATTGTTCTAACCATTCTAGAAAGTAATTTGGAAGTATTCACAGAGGGCTATAAAACTCTGAATAGTAATTCCACTCCTAGATGTGTATACTAAGATTCCAGTCAAAGAAAAATGAATCATATATGCATAAATATTTAGAATAATTATTTTATGGGGAGGGGCAAGTAAAAATACTTTTAAAATAGTAGAGGAACTTAGAGGAAATTATCTTTTGTAGCTATGGCAAGAGATAAAATTCTCTTGCTGTAGTAAGATCATTAAAAACAACATAATTTTGAAAGAATAAGATTCAAAATAGTATACATAAACAAGATCAGTGAGTATAAAATGAAAAGAGAGATAGTGCTTCCTCTTTAGATTTTTGTAAAAAGAAGCTGGTTGTCCACTTATTTGATATGTTCCAAAGTATTTTCTTTTAGTTAAGTATTGGACTCAATAGACATTAAAAACTCATCTCAATTCTGAACCTTTGTGATTCAATAAATTGAATGGGTGTAAATTTTAGTATCACATATCACTAATAAATAACTAATATTCTAGATAAATAGAATACTGACAAAAGTATATGATCACTACACCCTCAAATATATAGTCTTCTTAATAATAATTTTGAATTACATGTGAAAAATTATTAGTAATATGATAAAAACATATTAAAATAATTTTTATTTCAGCTCTGACAAATTGAGAAAACTGACAAAACTGATAATAATGATAGATGTGCTATGAGAAGACTACCACACTAAATTACTATTGGTGGAATTGTGAATTGTTTCAAATATTCTATATTTCAATTTGTAATTGTTCAAAAAAAGATTATTTTTTAAAATACATATTAACCCAGAGATGATATAACAGTAGCAAATTATTCTGAAAGGAAGTGTAAGAAAGAAAGAGGTCAAATATATATCAAATTATTTATAGAAGTATGTTTAACAACAAAAACTAGTTATAAAATGGCTGCTAGTGAACTGATCATTGATTGAACAAACTGTGATCTATGAATGTAAGGGATATTTTATGCACAAACTATTCAAAATTTAGAGAAATACAAAAAAATTTGCTTAAACTGATACAAAATGAGAAAAGCAGTATCAGAACAATATACAGGATGGAAGATCATTAAAAGGAAATTGAACTCTAAATGAAAAATCAATATTGATACCAGGGACAATGAAATAATGTCTTACTTTTGTTATAGAAGGAGAAACCAACTAGAGTAGGCTGTTACAAACATTATCCAACAGAAACATTAAAATTATCGTCAGTTGGTGGATGGTACTTATTAAGTTTATCAGTGGATAGATTCCTGAAATTAGGAAGAGCTGAGTTCAAATTCCATCTTAGGTCCTTACTAACTATATGAAGATTGGCACATAAACATATTCCCAAGTAACTTCTATCAATCACTTGTGGCCTACAATATTTTAAAAGACAGTGATCAATAGATTCATTTGCAAATTCCAAGCCACAAATAAAAAACATTTTTCACACTAATGCTAAAGTCTTAGATGCATATATGAGCACATTAACACATCAATGTACTTAGTGGTATGGAGGTAAAGAAAAGTAAAGGAATCACTGTTTATTTTTTTAATGATCTCAGTCTATTGAGAGAGGAAAAAAATTCGAAAAAACTAGACAAAATAAGATCTAGCCAGTATAAATTGGAGATAATCCACAGAGGAAAGTTATAAGTATTAAGGTTTATTTGGCTCCCAATTCATGATATGAGGTGAGAAACTTAGTTGCTGAGAAATAAAACTCCTTTGTTTTAGTCACCGATCAGAATGGGAGATTCAAAGACAGATAAAAGTTCCTGCAGTCAAAGAGCTCAGTGTATAGAAGGAGGCATATGAAAACAACCATGTACAAACAAATTATATACAAGATAAATTGGAAATAATCAACAGAGAGAAGGCACTATAATTAAAAGGAACTGCTATGAATTCCTGTAGAGGAAAAGGTTTTACCTGGAATTTGAAGGAAGTGAGTGAATCCAAGGTGTTAAGATAAGGAAAGAAAGATAGCAAAAGGAAGAACATGTATCTAACACAGGGGTGCATGGGCTGGTAGATAACTTAGGGGTCAAGTGACTGGAGGTGATGATATGGTTAAAGATTATTTTCATAGAAGAGAGAGAAGTCGATTATGTTCACATAAAAGAATGTAAAAAATTATGAAGTGGAGCTTTTGTGGATGTTGGCAGGTTAAGGCTTTTCTCACATTTGTAGAGACTGAGTTAAAATGGTGGGATGGATTATGTAATGAGTAAATTGAGAAATAGTGGAGTTAGAATAGTTGAGGAAATATCACATGTATGATGAAATCCTTTACAATGGTCAAGAATTGAGCAGGAAAGAAAAGCTCTACCAAGCGCTGAAATTGTTGGGGAAATAAAGGGAGTGTCCTAAAGACCAGTAGACAATTGCTATCAGATTTTTATTTAAGTGGCAGTTAGGGTTTTAGTGAACTTTGAAAGAGAAATGATTATGCTAGGGGCAAACTTGGAAGTGACAGTGAGGAATTAGGAGTAACCTAACTGGTTCAATGAGTTGAAAGGAATGGGAGAAAGTGCAGGCACTACTGGAAAACAGCCAGAGAATTTGAGGGAAACTGATTTCAGTGACAGCCAAAAGATGGAAGGATTGAGAAATGAAAAGATAAAAGATGAAATCTACCCCACAATAGAATTTTACCTTCAGGATTTAAAAAAAATCTTTAAGAAGAATGTAGGCATTGAAATTATCTTCTCCTGTTTCCCCTTAGAGAGTCGGTTAAATTGGTTAAATAAAAATATCATCTTGAAGCTCTAAATACCCACAAGTATGGCAGATTGATATTGTTGTTTGTCCTTTGTTGATGTAAAGGAGAAAGGAAAGGAGAATTTCTACAGGAAGAACAACATAAGCAAAAATGATTCACTTTAGAAATAATTAACCTCTTTATACTATCTGCATTATTAATGTGAAAGGAGTATTATACTGTCTTAATGTATTTGAATTTCTATTAAGGTTTTCTCTCCTAAATAAATAAAGTAGACTGAGTAAAAGATGACATTTGCTTTAATTGTTCATTATAATTTTTTTCCCTAGAGTGGCGGTCATTTGTTAAATATAAACTGTTAAATGGATGGCATTTCATGATAGGTTTTGAACCTAATTATATAAAATGTCACTGTATTATTTATTTAAAAGTCTTTGCAAAATTATTGAACAAAATAGTATACCTGCAATCTTAATACACTAAAATCATACTATTAATTCTAAATAATTTGTATTCAGAAAATGTAACAAAGATATAAAGTTTACATTTTAATAAATATGATTAAGTTATTTATAATATACATGCATTGTCTACTTTGAGAAAATAATTTTCCTGATTGAGTTTATGCTAGCAAGAAGTACATGGATTAATTTGGATAGTGAGGCAGTGGTATGGTTGATAGAAGTTTTTAAATATCATGAAAGATATGCATTTGTAAATTTAATAGATGCAAAATAAATAAAAATCCATGATAGAGATCCAAGTGAATGAAATATCAGCAATTTTGAAAAATGTGCAGAAGAGTAATGAGATGCTCCTCCTTCACAGTGATAATCAGGAAGGAAAGAGAAAAAAAATGAACGTGTTTTAATAATTGAAATTATAACTACAAGAGCTTTTTCTATTACAAATTGCTATATCCCACATTGTTAGATGTTGTTCGATTTAATTATTGTTTTTCCCCAGATGTATTACTCTTTTCTAGATTTTTCCTTGAAGGTATTTTAAGATTGAGTGAAAAGTAACATTCGGTTATAATGTTATCTAGAGAACCATTTAAATGTATGTTTGTTGTTCATTTAATTTGCCTATTATATTCCTTAGCCATACAGTTTCTTGGAAAATAATGCAAAAAAAACACCCTGCTATAAATTCTTTAAGAAATATATATTCTTGTACAAAATAGCTAATATGGAAATGTTTTACATAATTGTGCATGCATAATCTATATCTGATTGCTTACTGTCTCAGGGATGGACCAGGGGAGGGAAGGGAAAGAGGAATAGGAATTAGAATGCGAAATCTTAAATAAAAATGTTTAAAAGTAATATGTATTCAATGGAGTACAAACCTAATTGTAATGTTAAGTCAATAGCATGTTTGTGAATAGAATGGAGGGTCAAAGAGAGGAGAAACTGATAGATTAGGAATGAGGAAGCATTTCATAGTGAATAATCAATATAGGAGAAGGGAAAGTCAGCAGCAACAGCAAAACAACCAAATGGGAATGTGTAAGAATGGAGTAAGAGGCACAACAGTGATATATAATGACTAATTTTGAGCAGGTTTTTTGTTCAATCATTTCAGTCATGTGTGACTCTTTGCAATTCCTTTTGGTGTTATATAGGCAAAGATATGGGATTGGTTTTCTATTTCTTTTCTAAGTCATTTAACAGATAAAGAAATTTAGGCATGCAGGATTATTGCCCAGGGTCATGTTCCTAGTATGCTTTTGAGATCAGATTTGATGTCATGGAGGTGAATCTCCATTATTCCAAAACCTGTGGCTCTACTGTACTACTCAGTTGCTTCATGTTATCAGCTCCCAGAAATCTATCCTTATTTTTTCTTTTTTCTTTTTTCTTTCTTTTTTTCTATTTATTTGCTTTTTTGTTTGTTTATCCCCAAAAGTAATTACCAAATTTCAAAATCACCGAAACATTTCAATCTGATTTGGTGAAATTGTAGCATTTTTATGTACATTTTACACTACTTTAAAATCAGATTGAAATATTTCCTTGATTTTGAAATTTTAGGAATAAATTTTGACAAAATGAAAATGTTAAGGGGATTTTTTCAGAGACTTTGTCAAAATAGAGCAGTAGGAAAAGTCAATTAGATAATCTCTCCAAGCATTCACCTCCAAACAATTTTAAAATAATGCCACAATTTGATTTCTACAGTTGACAAAAGTCAACCAAAGATCAAGATGAGACATTATTCACCCAAGACCACTTAAGAGGTTAGAAAGATATGTGATACAGGGATGGATACTGGCTCAGAGTCCATATGGATGAACACCAGGAGAAGGACTAAGTGATAGTAACAGAAGCAGCAATAGCTTTAGGGATACTCAAGTCAAGTAGGTAGTAAGGTAACTGGTAAGAAAGACAGTAGTATGCCCTTTGAATTAGCACTGGGCAAAAGTCCAGATGCATTTTGGCAACTTGATTGCCTATATCCACTTCTACATTATGGTTCAATGGTAGAGAACATTTCAATTTTATAGAGAGATCAAACCCAAAAGAGACTATTATGACAAAAGACTAAATGATAAATGCTCCAGTAGACATGGGAAAACTGGGACATTAATGCACTGTTGCTGGAGTTGCAAACTAGTTCACAACCATTCCAGAGGACAATAATAATACTACTAAGTCTGTGACCCAAATAAATCAAAGAAATTGAAAAAGGACCTCTTTGTAAATGATTATGTGCATATGTATGTGCTTGTGAGTAGAAGATAGATAGGTAGATAGATAGATAGATAGATAGATAGATAGATAGATAGATAGATAGATAGATATTCTCTTTGTGGGTAGAAAAAGATGGAAATTGAGAGGATATCCTGCAAATGTGAATGGCTGAACAAATTATCATAAATGACTACAATGGAATGCTATTATGATATAAGAAATCATAAGAAGGGTGACTTCAGAAAAATCTAGGAAAGCTTACATGAACTCATAAAAACTGAAGTGAATAGATCAAACAGAACATTGTACTAAGGAACAGTATTCTTGTAAAGAAGATCACTGTGAAAGATTTGGGTATTCTGAAAAAGTTATTGATATAAAATAATTCCAAACAGCCCAAGAGGAAAAATTCAATTTGGTGAAAGAACTGAAAAAAATCTTTTTTTTTTAAAGCTTTATTTTTCCTCTTTTCTTATCTTTTCTTTTACAGTATGACTAAAATGGAGCTATCTTTGGCATAAATTCACATCAAATTTCTGTAACTTATTTTTTAAAATAAATGTGGAATTTTTTTAGTGAGTCATAGGATTTAATTTTGTTTTATTTTTCCTCATTAAAACTTTGCTTATTTTTCAATTAATATTTTATTTTTCCAAATACATGTTATGAAAGTTTTTCAATATCATCCATATGCATATGCATATTTTTAAGTTATTTCCTTCCACTCTCCCTTCCCAAGCCCTCTTCCCTGAGCTTCAAACAGTCAGGTGGATATTATACCTACACATTTGTCTTTCAATTTTTTTTAAATTTCATTTATTTAAGGCCATGGGGTTGAGAGTGTCTTGCCCAAGGTCTCAGAGCTAGGTCATTATTATTATGTGTCTGGTCCTCCTACCTCCAGGGTTGGTGCTCTCTCCATTGCGCCACCTAGCTGCCCTTAAAATTGTCTGCCCTTTGAACTTCACTTTTTTTATGGTTTTTTTTGGTAAGATTAAGTGACTTGCCCAGTGTCACAGAATTAAGTAATTGTTAAATGTCTAGGGTCAAATCTGAACTCAAGTCCTCCTGACTCCAAGTCCCATGCTCTATCTGCTGTGCCACTTAGCTGCCCCTTACACAATTTTTTTAACATGATTACAAATTGGTCATTTTTGCTTTGAGGAATTAGGATTAAAGGAAAAGAAAAAAAAACATGAGATACAAAAGAAACACATAAAAGAATTTTTTTTAAAAAAGTGAATGTATTGCTCATTCAGATTCTGGAGGATTTTTTCCTTTCTTTTCTTTTTTTTTTTTTTAAACTTTTCTTTCTCTGTATGGGGATAACATTGTCCATAGCTGGTCTAAAGGAGTTGCCCTAGGTCTCTGAACTGGTGACAGGGGCTGCATCCATTATGGTTGCCTAACTCACAATGTTGTTGTTAATGTGTTCAGTGTTCTCTTGGTTCTATTCCCTTCATTCAAGTATGAGTTCCTGTAATTCATTTGATGCTTCTTTAGAGTCTACCCATTCATGGTTTATTATAAAACGTTAATACTTCTTCACATTCATAAACACTGTTCTATCATTGTCCAACTGATGGGCATTCCCTCAATTTCTAATTCTTGGCCACTACAAAAAGAACTTCTATGAATATTTTGAAACATGTGGGACTTTTCTCATTTTTATGATTTCTTTTAAATATAGGCTTAATATCGATATTTCTGGGTCAAAGGATATGATCAGTTTTATTAGTCTTTAGACATAGTTGAATTTAATTTCCCAGAATGTTAATTTTTTTACAAGTATTTGGGATATATTTAAGAAATAAAGAACGTATTAAAAATGTTATTTGGCTGATGTCTTACTTTCACATGGTGGGTTTCTCCAACTAAGTTAGAGGTGAAATTGATTACTTCCTCTTCCTCTGACCTCTAGAGAAAAGTAGCCCTTTCCCCATGTCTACAGATACTTGCACATTTGTATGCACTTATGAATATATTTGTATATGTACACATATAAACATGAACACACATATATGTATTATATATATATATATATATATATATATAATTTGAGGAGATGAAATTAAAAATAAAAAAAAAATTATAATGCAAGATATACCAGAAATCTTAGTTTAAACTATAAACTTATAACTGCAAACAAATAATATCAAATAAAATCATTTTAAGGGAAAAGTTATATACACAAAGTAACAAGTGACAAGATAGTCCAATAATACCTTGAAAGACCATTTTAACTTCAAAATTTTTCTGAAAGGAAAAGAAGTAGAAAAAAATATTTAAAATATATACCAGAGAGAAAATATAATTAGTTAACATTTAAAATATTTTCTATTATCTTATTTTTCAATTTATTTATTTTATAATGTGAAAATATGCAAAAATCTATAACAACATTATTAGAGAATTGTCACTTTATAGTTCTCATTTTTTTTGCTTTAAAAATGAAAGAAATTTATCAGAATACAAAATTTATGGAAGTAAGTAAAATTAAAGACACTAGAATTTAAGATTTTGGAGAACAAAAATAAATGATTAGGATGTTTAAATGCTCTATAAGTTCATCATAATGAATTTGGAGTTTGATAGTAAATCTTTCAGTTTCAATTTACTATTTACTCTGATATTTATAACTAACTACTTAATAACTTTTATAGATAATCATTTGATAAAAATCTTTTGAGCAAAACAGAAAATATAAAAAACTAGTAATAGTTTCATTGTTTTGGGGGGCTCTTTTCATTTCTACTGCTAGTATCAAAACTTCCCAAGCATGTGGGTTATGTATTCCCAATATTTTTTTACCCAAAATAATTTGAATCCAACAAAATGGCCTTCTCTTATCTACAAATTGCAATTTGCTTTTTTTAAAACTAGTTAGATACTTATGTATATGATTCTATTTTGTTCACTAAGTTCTGATCCTTCAGAGGTTCAACAAAGTAGTAGAAGAAAAGTGATTTTTTAAATTTTTGAACCCAGGTCCACAAACTAAATTCAATGGACTATTTAACTACTATGCACCAAATACCCCATTTTATTTCCTTTTATCAATTTTTGAACCTAGTATAAAGTGTTATGAAATAATATTTCCATTATCTTGAAATTTCATTAATCTTCAAAGTTTAGTGTCAACTTCAATGATTAATATTTCCCTAATTTCATTTTCAAGATAATTTATAAGTATATTAAATTAACATTGATTATTACAAAATTCCATCATTCATTCTCCCCCCCCATGGAAAAGATATCATTTATTTTTCCGAGACCATTTTTCTCCCTTTTGACTAGTTCATTTTTTAAGAAAGATTCTATTTATTATGAGTTTTACAATTTCCCCCTTCCCTCCCCCCACCCCCACTTATGCATTGATCTAAGTTGAATGTGATGAAAGAGAAATCATATCCTTAATGAAGAAAAATAAAGCATAAGAGATATCAAAATTACATAGTAAGATAATGGTGATATTTTAATAAGTTGGAGGCAATAGCTTGGGTCTTTGTTCAAACTCCACAATTCGTCTCTGGATACCGATGGTATTCTCCATCTCAGATAGTCCAAAAGTATCCCTGATTATTGCACTGTTGGAATGAGCAAGTCCATCAAAGTTGATCATTACTTCCATGTTGCTATTAGGGTGTATAATGTTTTTCTGGTTCTGCTCATCTCGCTCAGCATCAGTCCATGGATATCCTTCCATGCTTCCTTGAATTCCCATCCCTCCTGGTTTGTAGTAGAACAATAGTGTTCCATGACACATATACTATAGTTTGTTAAACCATTCCCCAATTGAAGGACATTCACGTAATTTCCAATTCTTTGCCACCACAAACAGGGCTGCTATGAATATTTTTGTACAAGTGATGATGTTTTTACTGTTTTTATCTTCTCTTCCCAGTAGTGGTATTGTTGGATTACAGGGTATACACATTTTTGTTACCCTTTGGCCATAATTCCAAATTACTCTCCAGAAAGGTTGGGTAAGTTCACAGCTCCACCAGCAATGTATTAGTGTCCCAGGTTTCTCACATCCCTTCCAACATTGATCATTTTCCTTTCTTGACCAGTTCATTTTTTCTGAACATTTTGCCCATAATTATAATTCAGATTTTAATTTTTTTAGAAAAAATAAAAAATCAGTATTTATATAATGCTACATGTCTTAAATTAACTTCTGAATGTTCTATCTTCTAAAATCTTTTATCTAGAATACATCATACTAATTTTTTAAATTACATTTATTATTTTTAATATTTACATTTGATCCTTACTAAAATAGGAAAGAATTAAGTTTTTTGGTAAATGAAAGCTATATATAAATCATTAGTAATGTGGAAAACACAATAATATGTAGGACAAATGAGCAAGACTTTTACTTTCATGCTTTTCATATAAGAACCATCAACTCTCTCAACAGTCATAATAAAAATAATATTTTTAGGGAGAAAAAAACAGATTACTTTTTACTTCAAAGTTTCCAGGAGAAAATAACTTAATTATCTTGAAAAATTTTGGAAGTTCTATTAACCCATAATTATCATGTTTCAAATAAATTGATCAGTTTTTACATGAGACTATCAAGAGATTTACTGATAGAAAGGGCAAATACATATTATTTCTTCTGAGAAGTCATCACTTCAAGAATATTTGCCACATTTGTGGTTCACAGTTATTCCAAAAGCACTTCATTATGATTCAAAAGAAATCATTATACTTGTCTATGTATAATAATAATGTCATTTAATTTTAAAATACCCCCTTTCTTGATAAAAAAAATGAATTATCCATAAAGTGAATTCAGAAGGATTTTCTTTAAATTTTATATCACTGAAATTAAAGCTGTCATGGCTTAAATGTGATCAGATCTTAGGAATTTGATGGATTGCTAACAGATCTGAAAATAATGCATATGAGATCACACATCTAAATGGAATGTATTTCAGATTCTGCTTTTCTTTGATGTTTTTTTTCTGTTTTCTTTGTAATTTTTTTATTCCCAGAAACAAACAAAAAAAAATAAACACAGGAAATGGAGAAAAAGTAGCAGGCTAACACTTTAATTTTTAGTATTTTATTTTTGAATAGAATACCTAATTCTTCCACAGCCATTTCAATAATAATCAAACAAATATGTTCAGGAGGATATAGAAAAATAGTAATTGGGCTTATATCTTACCTTATTTGAAATATAACAACAGTATAGATCAACATAGAAATCATGTGTTATATTCAATAAATTACATGGTAGCATTTCAGAAAAATATGTCAACTATAAAGACATGTACCTTTAATCATAAAATGCCTTCTTTAGTACTTACTTAACTGTCAGAATTCCAGAAACAAAATCCAGTAAATATAATGAAGTATTCCAAACCTATGTTGATAAATATAAATAATGTTTGATAGAAAAACAAGTATGTGATTAAATTGGTCTACACAATCAAGGTAGCTCAATACAGTGGAAAGAATGTGAATTATGGAGTCAGAGGACCTGTATTCAAAACCCATTAATGATATTCCCTCCCATACTTTGTAAATAATGTATTTTGACATTCTGTTTTTTGAGTCCTTTAGAGTTATAGATCAAGCCTTTTTAACTTGCTCTATATGTATGTATGTGTGTGTGCATGTGTGAATGTGTGTATGCCATTTTTGTGAAGTTTTAGATTCATTCACAATATTAAAAAATCAAATAACATTTATAAAACATTTAAATGAATGCCAGGACCATAGTAGATGATCAATAATACGCTTCTCTCTTTATTCTCCTCAAAAAATGATGTATTTAAATGCTAAAAATAGCATGTAAAGGATAATAAGAGTATACTGTTTAACTTTCACTGTTAACATTTATAACACAGAAGTGGGTAAATGCTACAAACCAGGGATTATTAATTAAGAAAGTTATAGATTTCTTTTAACAATTCACATTATCTTAGTACTATGCCATGTGTACATATTTTTTCTTAGAGAGTCATTAGTTAAGCAATAACAGCACATCCTTAATTATAAAAACATGTTGATTTATAAATATAAAATCAGTTAACAAAAATATGGACCAGATTTTCTGCTTTAGAACTATGTGTTAGATCTAGGATTTTTAAAATTTATATTTTTTATTATTCACAAATGTCTTAAAGAATAGTATTATTTTCATGTTTCCATTCAACACTTCAACAAGTAATTTGACTTTGCTAATGGAGTGATAGAGGGAATGTTATAAAAACTGACTATTTCAGGAAAGTTCTTAGGCCTGATCTATTTTCTACCACAGGTGATGATAGCAAGATCTAACTAGTAGAGAAAAAAGATAAGTGAATTGAAAATGACCAACCACACTGGTTTCTAATTTGTCTTCTATAAAAGCAATTTTAGTGTTAAAAATTAAGCAAGGGACTATTTAATTGTGTATATTTTAACAATTTAATTAATTCTTAAATTTCCATAGTACTCTAAATTTTCAAAGACTTCCATAAAAGATTTTTGAGGTTGCAAGGGCACTGATAAAGAAAACAATTCTTTCTAAAGGATACTTAAACTCTTCTCTGTACTCATGATTTCTGACTTAAGACACACCATTTTTAAAGAGCAAAGTTATTAGCTTCCCTGAGGATATTCTTTGTTTTAACCTATAAGGAACAAAAAAGGCAAAGACTTACCCCCAGAATGATCTAAAATAATATGTGTAAGGGATGCAATGGCTAAAGCACTGACCCTAGAGTCAGGAGGACTTGAGTTTAAATTTAAATTCGGCCTAAGATACTTAATAATCCCCTAGCTCTGTGACATTGGGCAAGTCATTTAACTCCATTGCCTTGGAAAAAACAAAAAAAATCTCTCTCTCTCTCTCTCTCTCTCTCTCTCTCTCTCTCTCTCTCTCTCTCTCTCTATATATATATATATATATATATATATATATATATATGAACATACATAAGTGCTACTAGCCTGTGAAGTAGTCACCTTTCTACTTTTCTTTCTATAAAATAGTTATGATAGATATTTATATGTGTTGTACTCAGTAGGTAAATGTAAAATTGAATTAACTCTCTTGGATAGAGGCATTCTTGTACATTTAGTAGCATGTATTTTTTTTCACCATGAATAACATAAGCATTTGTGATCATTTTTATGAGCCAATATTTTCAAAATGTCTTTTGTAAACTTTAGGATTTTATTTCAAAATTATCTATAAATGTATTTTTACCATATTAGGTAGATCTTTTCATTACTTATTTTATTGTCAGATGGTCTTGGTTAGTGATTTCTTTTCTACTGGAATGCTTATTTTTATAGTAGTGAGGAACATGAGTAGTTTATATTAAAGAAAATTGACACAATTTCATTTACATGAAAGAACAGAAGACTAGTGATTTTTATTTCCAAATCAATTGCAATATAATAAAATCACTTGGATTAGGTCAGAGTGAATTTGTCATCAGTAACAACATAAAATGGGAATATAATACATAATAGAAATATTTAAGCCATGTAAATGATTCAAATTTGTCTCCTATTGCAAAAGGTGAAGAAATAGAATTCAAATGGGTGAGAATATTTATTATTTACTTCAAAGGAAAAATAAAATCTTAATACTTTCAAAAGGTACTAGAGTATACTTCTTAGAATACAATTAATTATTATATAGCTTTCCAACATTCTAAATAAAATTATTACAGTTGATATTAAATTGAGTTCTTATTTTATTGTTTTAAGTCTAAATTCTACCTCCTATCATTTTATCAATGCCTTGACTCTGAATGTGTGTATTGCTTTTGTTTAATTAAAGTATTCTGTCAAAATATGTGTAAAATGTTATGAACATTCATGTAATGTGTATTTATTTGTATTGTACATGTTTATATATATATAGAAATTCATATACATATGAGTACATATAGCTTTATCTCAGATAAATATTCTTGTCTTATTTTTTCAACTGTCAAATATTGGAAGATTTTTTTAAAGACAATTCCATTTTATCAGTTCTATAAATATATGTTTGGTTTCATCTATTTCATCCTCTGATATCAGCATCCTTATGGCCCTGATGAAGATAAGAAGATTTATGAGACTGAATGAGGAATGATGGCACAGAGAATATGGCAATCCCTCACAATATGTCCCTTGCTTTCCCTGAGTATTCCTAAAATTTCCTTCTATAACCCAGAAGTTGTAGGGAAAAAGGATCAAGATATTCTATTATGGGACTTGAACTGTGAGTGATCAGCAAATGAGACCAATCTTTGGCACAGAAACAAGATACTAAAGGAAAGTGAGGGTAATACTGACATAAAATATTGAACCAATGTCTATAACTTGTAATGAACAAGATTTATTTTTCTCAGCTTCTCATATTTGGCAGTCACTTCACTGAACTGTGCAGATGCAAAGACAAAGATGAAGCCATCTCTGTGTTCCAGAACTTACATTTCATTAAGGGAGATATTGCCTAAACACACAAGTTGAACCACCGATTAAAGGAGTTTAATTAGCATCATTGGTTTGCTATGTTCATATGGTGCTCCAACTACAAGTGTACATTTGAAGCTATGGAAGTTCTGTTTCCATCTTACCTCCTAGAGGGTAGCTCTTTTTAGCTTTTAGGTTTTGATTTAGAAGAAGAAGCTCCAGGATTTCCTAACAAATTATCTTTATAAAATATAATTTTCTTCAGATTAAAAATGAATACATATATATTTCTATATTTGGATCCAGATATACCATTTTGAATTTTGTGAAAGTAAACTACAAATGCCATCTCCTTCATGTTGTTTCTCTCAACTCAGTTTCTAGTTTAGTTTAACTTAAGAAATAGAACTTTCATCCCTAAAAAACAAAGCCTCATTCTCTTTCAAATATCTATATTTTCGCATTCATAAAATACCACAAAATGGCTCCCAGTTTTGTTGCCCACCAATCATTTTCAATATTTTAAGAATTTAGTAAGAAATGGAGATTTCAAGAAAAAGCAAACAAATAATACTCCCCAAACACCAGTTACGCTTTTCAAACATCCACAAAATGGACAACAATAAGAACAAAATGCTAAGGAATTCACTAACATTGAAGAAAGTTGTTTTTTTTTGCATTGGAAAAAGATATAAAAAGCAAAAGAATTACTCCATTTTGTCCTTTAATTAATTCTGAATCAACTATGCAAGGTTCAAATAGGTCTTTTCAGAAATAGTTCACAGTAAATATTTTTAGGATAGTATGCTCCAATTTCTTTTCAGATCTAGCAAGGCATTGGCAATACCCTACCTGTATCTCCCTGTGTTAACTTTCTTTTTTCTCAGCAGTCCATTCAAAAGTAGAATCAATGAAGACTTTGAGACTTGGGAATTTGTTTAGAGTCTATCACGACTGACCAAATCATTCCAAATCTCTTCAGTCACTGGCCCCTATGGGTATGGTAAAAAAGAAATTACATAAATTTATATGGAATAATTAAATTCAAAATATATGCAAAATAAATATGATAAATAGTGTTTTGGCACATGGTCCATGATATACTCATGTAGGTGTTGTAATTGAATTGCTTTGAGTAAAAATGTAGATTTTTTAAAGGTAGAAATAATGAAAAGATATTTTCCAGTCATACAAAGGCATAGGGATAGGAAATGGAATATCAAGTAAGGAGTATTAAGGGAGACAATTTGACTGGTCAAAAGGGGACATGAAGGAAAACGACATATAATCAGGGTAGAAAGTTAAATTGGAGTTAGGTTTCAGAAGGTTTTAAATGCCATCAGAAAAGTATATGTAATCCCTAAGTAATAGAGGAACACTGGAGTATATTGAACAGAAGAGAAAAATGGTCAAACATTTTCCAAGAATATCACTTTGGCAGACGACTGAAGTATAGTGAACAGGAGACTAATGTGATCAAACTTATGGTCCAAGAATATCACTTTGGCAATATATGGAGCATGCATGGGAAAGTGTAACAAAAAGACAAGACAACTCATGGTGAGGCTGTTTCAACATTACAGATAAGAGATAATGAGGCCTTTTTCTAGGATGGTAGTTGTGTGAGAAGAGTGGAGGGAATGACTATGAAAAATATGTTAGCATAAATAAGACATAGCAACTTACTGAATACAGAGAATGTAAAACAGTGAATAATAAAGGATGAACTCCAAATTGAATATGTATGTTCCTATAATATTTTCCTGGAATGAATTATCTTAATACAAATATAAAACAGTAAAACTTATGGGAAAGAGGAAGAATTTTTTATACATATTGAGTTGATCTTACAATGTGAATAATTTGAAATTCCCTAAGATGCAGAGAGGACAGGTAGGAAATATGCATTTTTATTTTGCTTTCCATGGACTATCCAGAGTGCTAAACATTTTAGAAATAAGATTTCATTTGATTCTCATAGTTAGCCCTGTGAGGAAGGTGCGATTAATATCATCATCATGATTTTACAGTGGATAAACTGAGGAAAATAGATACTAAGTGACTTTCCAGGGTTACCGAATTAATAAATATAAGAGACTAGATTTGACTTTGTCTTCCTCACTCCAGAGCAAGTGCTCTATCCACTGAGTCAATTAACAATTTCTATCAGAATAGAATCATTGAGAAGGCATCAATTGTAAGGATGGGAGGACAAGATGTCATACAGTGATAAATTGTTGACATTAAGAAAATGTTATTTTAAGGAGATTCATTTTAGCTAAAGAAAACAGGAAAACATTATGTTAACTCAGAAATGAGTGAAAAAACTTCAACTAATGGTAGAGGAAGTAGAGGTGGGAAAGATCAGAATATTATAGATCCAAGAACTAGAGTTTGAAGGATGCAGAAAGATTGCCTAGTCCAATTCCTTCATTTTACAAATAAGGAAATTCAGACCCCTAGAAGTTAAATGACTTGTTTGAGAACATACTTGCAGTGTCAAAGCTAGGATTTAGATTTAAAATCTGTGATTGAACATTTAAAAACTGTTTCCCCTATGCTACTGTTTGCAAAATTCATTAGAAAAAAATAGAAAAAGTATGATACAGTGGAAAGAGCAATGGGTTTGGAATCAGAGGAATGGTTTTCAAATCCTATTACTAAGACTTAATAGTTAGGAACTTGTCATTTAATTTCTCAGAATCTCAATTTCCATAAAATGTAGAATAGATGACCACTGGGTTCCTTCATTTTCTAAGTTCATGATCCTCTAATCTGTGAGAAACTGAATATGAAGAGTGAGAAAGAGTCAGAAATCAAGTCAAATAAGTTCAGGTATTATTCTGGAAAAGGAAAAAATGAAATTTGAAAGAAAATTTATTTTTGAGAAAGTAAAAAGAATATTGTTTAGTTGATAATTTGTATTGATAGATTACAACTAAAAGAAGATGTTTAATTCTGGATATATGTAAAGGAAATAAGATAACTAACTGTATCATTATATTTGCATATCAATTTAAACAGAAATGATTTGTTTCTGTATCATTTCATTTAAAAGCACTTAGGCTTTAAATATGTACAAGAGATAGAGAAATTAGATTAAGCAATTGTGATCAGAAGTAGAAAAACACAAAGCAAAATATCATAGGAAAACTAGTTGAATATGAAAAATATACTTCAGTAACATATGACAACAGTGTTTAGAGATGGATTCTAGGTTATTCAGGTATCATCTTTATCTTAAATCTTCTGAAATATAAACCATTTTTAATGTAAAAATGTATTCGTAATTCACTTTAGTTCTAGACCCCATCGCTTCTTGTTTGAATCTTTGCAATACCTTTCTAATTCCTCTCACTTTTTAAACTGTTTTTATCTCTAATTTATCCTCAATAGGGTTTTTCAAAGTTATATGACAGGGGTTTTGCCATATTATTCCCACACTAAATAACCTGATCATACAATAATATATCTAGAATCAAGCAAAAATGCCTCTGACACTTTAAACCCTTCACAAGCTGAACACAATCTACATTTCTAGTCTTATAGCAATATTTACATATTTGTCAAATAAAACTTTATTTATTGATATTTAATAACCATATGTTTATGGAACAAATGACTATATTTGACTATCTCCAAGTTTCAAGTCAACGTTTATTTATGCAAATATATTTTTACCTTTTCTCCCCCAAAACATGTAACTTTGCCAGAACAACTACCTGGGAGATAAAGAGAATTGCCTTAAGGAAATCTAATCACTCTCAAAAAATGTGATATCCTTGCAATTTAAGAAAAAAATATTTCATTGAGAAATAATTATAAGAGTCAGGTAATATATTTTTAGAAGTAGTCCTGGGTCTTTTTTTTTTGACAGATCCATTTTCATGTGCTTTTCATCATTTCTGTAAACATGAGATCCTTGGATGAAAATAAAAGTTCTTCTCTTTCTTCTGAGATACATTATTTGTACCTTGCATGCTTTGAGGGAAAGAATTATCCATCATATTAAAAATGTATCTGTTAAAGAACTGGGAATATTTTATGTGTGATTCATATAGACAGACACAGAGTAGTTCTGTAACTTAAAATGACCATAAAAGCAACATATGAATGTTAAATACTCAGAAAATGATTAATGGATTAAATTGAATATGACTTCTATTTTTCTGCCATTCTGTATGACTCCATTTTTAATATAGTTATTACTTATAGTAAATTGGGGAATTTTTTTGTGATTGTTAGATCATTAAATGATCATTTACTTTATTCCAAATTAAGGTTATACTGAATCTCATATGTTTTTCTTGATGCATTTCTTGGCTACTCCAAAGATATGAAAACAAAGGGTACCAGAAGAAAGAAGTATCAGAAAATTCTGGCCACATTAATGAAAAAGTACACTCCCTGCAATTGAATTTTCCTTATTGTCATTTAGTCTCATACAGGCTCT
Organism: Macrotis lagotis; assembly: GCF_037893015.1. NCBI lineage: Eukaryota > Metazoa > Chordata > Mammalia > Peramelemorphia > Peramelidae > Macrotis > Macrotis lagotis. The sequence continues at coordinate 660,108,021 of NC_133658.1, forward strand.
ATAACCTGATCATATGATGGATAGATTTGACAAACTGCAGATTATGTTCCACAGGGAGAGCCAGAATCAGACTCCCTTCTTTAAGTTCCAGAATCACAGCCTTTTTTAAAAAACTTAATTATAACCTATATCCAAACTAACTTATAATTTTGCTTTTTCATTCAAGACCCTGCATATGTAGTGTTTCCATTAATTAATTAATTATATTTCATTGATATTTTATTTTTCCAAATATGTGTTATGAAAGCTTTTTCAACATTCATCCCTATGCATATGCATATTTTTAAGGAGCAACATTTCTTTACACCCTCCATTAACACCCTCTTCCCCTCAGTTGGTGAACAGTCTGGTTAACATTGTACATACAAATATTTGATAAACATCTTCACAGATTAGTCATTTTTGCTAAGAGGAACTAGTATTAAGGGAAAGAAATACATAAGAAATATTTTTTTATAAAATTTCAGATTCTAATGGTCTTTGATTTGTTTTGTTTTGTCTTGTTGTTTTTTCTTCTTCTGGATAGGGAAACCATTGTCCAAGCATTGTCCAGTCTAATATGGTTGCCCTAACTCTGTATCATAGACTTTCAAGACCTCACATTTCTTGATTATTGATTCAACTATTTAAGTTTTTCAATAGTTTTCCTTCTGTTTACACCCCATAATGCCTCTTTCCCATTCATATTCAGTTCACATGGTAATTTTAACATACTTCAGGTATAAAATCATAACACCTCTCTCCTCCCACCCTTCATGATATGCATACATTTACCTGAAGGAAACTGAATCAATCCACCTGTGCTACAGATATACTAACTGAACTTAGCAATCTACCATATGAATAATATTTACATTTCTATTTTGTAACAGAATTCAAGGGAAAAATGGAGATTCTTTTACATAGTGTTGGATAAAATTTACAATTTTCTTAGAAAAAAATGTGACACAGTGGATAGAGCACCGACGTTAGAGTCAGTGGGACCTGAGTTCAAATTTGAGCTCAGACACTTAAAAATTACCTCGCTCTGTGACCTTGGGCAAGTCTCTTAACCACTTTTTTCTTGTAAAAAAGGAAAAAAGGAAAAACTTCAAATATTTAAAAGACGTATTTCCTCTTCTTTTACCTGTTGTAAATGAGAATACATTGTTATCTGAAGAGAGAAGTCAACAACTTTTGTGTTTATTGGATACATATAATGATGTCTCAGTGTCTCTCTGTCTCCTTTTCTGTCTCTGACTTTTCTATCACTGTCTTTCTATCTTTCTTTCTATATAAAGTGCTGTGTCTGCTTGTTGAACAGAAGACAGAAGATTTGATTTTTCCGATAGTAAAATAGCATGAGTTCACTCAAAAAGTTATTGATATGTATTCATTATAATTTTGCATCAGTTTTTAATGAAGTTCAAAGTATTTTTGATTATATCATAGTCTAAACATATATATCATAAAGTTAAAGCTTAGGATATTTTGATATTTTACTAAGAAAACTATTTCCTTTAAAGTAACCGTATGGTACTCTGGCTGCTACAAAGCCTTTTGAAATCTCTATTTATTTCTCTTGAAAAACTTTACTGTCTACCAATCATCTCTGGGATCACAAAAGTTTCAGGGTGCTTTTTTTCTACAAGTGTTTGAAATTGTGACTTACTGACATCTTTCAGATAGTATTCACTACTCAGAAAGATACCTTCACACAAAAAGACAAGGATTGTTTTTCCTTTTTTTAAAGAATGATATTTGTAGGAAAAACAGGGGAGAACAAGAGTGTTGAAATCTGTCACTGGGTAACAAGTGTATGCAATTGGTTTTGCTAAATAATATCAATGGTTAGTTTAAAAAAGTTCTTGCTTATCTAATTTAAGAAGACTGGCTGCCTTAAACTAAATTAAAAAATAAAAAAAAAATTAAAAAGGGACAGTTAGGTGGTGCAGTGGATGGAGCACTAGCCCTGGAGTCAGGAGTACTTCAGCTCAAATCTGGCCTCAGACACTTAATAATTACCTAGTTGTATGACCTTGGGCAAGTCATTTAACCCCATTGCTTTAAAATAAAAAAAATTAAAAAGGAGTCTGGTGAATTCTCTTCTTAATGTTATAAAGAATTATCAACTTTTATATCTAAGTATAAAATATTTCAACTCTACCTACATAAGGAGACACCACAATTAATGTAACAAACCATAACTAATTCTTTTCTAAATAAAAATTTGAATAAAATCATTAGCATTTTGCCTTAGAAAGGACCTCTGAATTCATGTAATCCAATACATTAATGAATACTACCTTGTCATTCTCTCTTTACATTCTTATCTCTGCAGCAATGTTATAAAACTATAAATCTCTCAATAATGACTGCCCACTCCAGTACTTATTATCTATAAACTGATAATTCAATCAAAACACATTCTCTAACATGCCTATTATGCTAGACACAAAACTAAATATTCCATGCCCTGGATGAACTTAACTTAGTTTGGGAGCAGTATAACATCATCATAAAAGGATCAAGATAAGATAACAGGTGAAATCTAAAGAAGCATCCCAGGATTTTTTGAATAGTTTATAAGGAAAGAAAAGCTTCAAATGAAGAGGAAAAAGAATTCTTGCAGCATTTGACTGGAAAATTGAACATGATTGATCAGGATTCTTCAAGTGAGAGATAAGGAAGTGCATTTCAGGTGTCAAAGGCAACTTGTATGTGAATGTGTATGCACTATTGGTTTTGTTTTCCTTTTTTCGCTCAGTTCAATAGCACAGGCTATCTTTGCCATATATAGGTAGCAGGCCTCATAGATCCCAGGATAACCCAATCCTGCACAATTAACTTCAGCTAATTCTGTTCTATTTGATTTATCATAGTACTTTCATTCTCAGATTACTATTAACAAGAGATACATTTTAAACATTAATAATAATACAAATTTTACTCTTCAGGAATCTGGCAATGTGATAACAGAAAGATCCTTGGATTTATAATCATAGTATATGGGTTAAAATTTCACTTCTATTTAATTTGGTATTTAATAAAAACAAGTCACTTTAGTTCTCTTAGCCACAGCTTCCTTATATATAATGTAAGGCTATTAGAGCAGGTAACTTTTAAGGTTCCTTTCAATTCTCAACCTTATGTTCTTTGGATCTCAAAGTTTAAAATATTGTTCTTTTGCAACTACATATTTTGTTTAAATTTGCATCATTTATTGTTTGTTATAGGATCATAGACTTAAAGTTGGGAACAAAACCGTATAGAACATTATGTCTCTGTCTCACTTCGAACTATTACACAAATAACTTTCCTAGGTCCAATTGTTTGGATATATTCCAATATAATGTATCATAAACTTTAAGGTTATTTATTTTTATTGTCGCTATTTTATTATTCTTATTATTCTTATAATTATCATTGTTGTTTCTAATCATATTTTTATTAGTATTTCTATTACTGCTGTTATTTTTTATCTTTGGATCAAATCTTGACCTAATATTTTTCTTTAAATTTGCCTTTTTTGATAGATTCATTTTTCAAACATTTGCAGATAATATTTTCTCAATTTGAAGGAAGTGAATTGTCTTGAATTTACACAAAGATATCTAACTTTTACTTAGAGGTCTTTCTTAAGGAACTTTATCACCTTTCCCATACTGTGGGTAGTTGTATAGTTATTCTGTTTTGTCCGACTCTTCAGGATGCCATGGATCATAAATTCATGGGCTTTTCTTAGTAAAGATAATGGATTAGTTTGCCTTCTCCTCCTCCTCCAGTATATTGAGACAAAAAGAGGATATATGACTTGTCCAGTCACACAGATTTTAAGTGTCTGAGGCTGTATTTGAATTCAGGTCTTCCTGACTCTAGATCTTACTCTCTATACACTGAATAATCTACCTGACTTTGCTATGGGTACAACTTTTGTAGAGCTGAAATATAGCTATTTAGATACAAAGTATCTAAAATATATTAAGAAATAAATGATCATAATGACTAAAACTGATAGAAATGTAGGAAATTTGAATATATAATAATTAATTGATCTATGAAAGTTATTTGTGTAATAAAGTTAGAAGTTAGGCTAGTATTGGTGAAAATGCTCTATAAGGTCCCTTCCAACTCTAAGTCTATGACCACAAATGAAGCAAAGTTAAGCAAAATATGTAGTTGCATAAGAAAAAATATTTTAAATCTTGAGACCCAAATATGTATGTATGTATGTATGTATGTTTGTGCGTATGTATCTATCCTATCTATCTATCTATCTATCTATCTATCTATCTATCTCATCTCATCTTTCTGTATAGATAATCTTTCTCCTTCATAGCATTTTGTAATCCTGACATTTATAGCATATTTCTTCAGGAAAATATGGTGTCATGTTAAGTATCTTATTAAAAATTAGGTATTCTTCTACATCAGAATGCACTTCATAATTTTATTTCCCTTACTATGTCTACATTGTTATGGGATGCTTTTTTATCTTCTTATACTTTATAAAATATATAGATGTCCAGGTCTTTGATCATATTTTACCAGCTGATAGTTTTCTCTTAAGGGACTTTTTTAAGGTTAATTTCTCTCTTTAAAAATGTTTTTGGGGGCAACTTTGTGGCATAGTGGATATAGCACTGGCCCTGGAGTCAGTAGGACCTGAGTTCAAACATGATGTCAGACACTTAATAATTATTTAGTTTTGTGACCTTAGACAACTCCATTACCTTACAGAAAAAAACAACAATGCCTGCAAATGAAAAAGTAAATAAATGCTGTTGTTAACTAATGTATATCTTAAGCTGTATCTTGCTCTAGGTCCTTTTCCTCTATTGAAAATAAAATTGTAAATTTCCTTTTTTTCCTTTCCCTTTCCCCTTCCTGGCCCTCTCCTCCTCTATCTTCTCTTCCTTCCACTTTTATTCTCTCCCATCCCCATCTTTCCTTTCCCTTCTTTCTCCTTCCTTCCTTCCTTCTCTGGCCTAGATGATATAGTTTTGGAAATGTTAGAGAAGACCATAGAACATAGTAAGGCAGTCATCAGGTGGATTTTCTGGGATATGTTCTCCAAGATGGCCATGTATCTGATAGGTAAACTGATAAGCACAAGAGAAGACTATACAATTTTGGAAAATATGAACAAACTCTCTTGAAGTATTTAGAAATGAAAAATTAAAAATAAATTTAAAGAGAAATCTAAAGGACTTCAACCAGAAATATGCAGCCCTTCAGCCTCAGTGGGATCAGATCACTTTAACTGAGGAGCAAAAAGCAGTTCACGAGAAGGTAGCATGTATGTTGGATACATATTCAAAGAAACTAGAAGGTTAGAAAGGATGAAAAACTTCTTAAGCAGAAGGACTTTAACTATTCTTTAGTTTTAAAAACATTCTTGTTTTAAATGTTTCATAAGACCTGACATTCTTGGGATGGAATTTATCAAACTTCTATGCTTCACTCCTGTAAATAGAAGAGGTGCTTCTGATCTAAGAATCACAGGCTCCTCCTTTGGTTGGTTATATAACCCTTGGTATTTCTTGATTTTTTTTTTAAACTTTAACTACTGGAATGTCATCTTATCTTGTGTCTCACTGAGTGCCCCAGACCAAAACTCAGAAATCAGAATAAACTTGGTCTAGAGCAGAAAGAGGCTCTGGTTTTATTTCATACCTCCTCCACCTGTGCTAGGGCTTCACTTTTGTCTTTTTTTTTGCCTGAGTGTTCCCCATTCATAACCTGGTTTTGAAGTTAAATAATAAATATCATTAGATTAAAAAATAAATAAAATTTAAAAACAATGAGGAAGGAAATGAAATTCTTAGGTGAAAAAATAATTAATCATTGCTGCAAAAATATCTATCACCATATTTTATAAATTTTGTTTCATAATTAATATCTTACCTTTAATTAAAACAATGCAAAATATTTACATAATCTATATATACCAAAATTAGTTTCATCCTTTGAGGTTGCTTGACTGGTCAGTTTCATCAACCATAACCTAAATTAAAAAATGTTCAATTTTATTAAGACTACCATAATGTCTCCAAAACAGAAATAAGCGTATTGGCTGAACTTGTGTAAACACTCCCAATTTTTTCATCTAGATATATTTCAAAAACAAATAAACCCCTTATATAATATACTTTCTTAGGTTTCAGAAACTAATATAATTTCTTTTTAAAATATCCCAAAATTTCTGTGTTTAATACAGTGTAATCCCCCACTTTCTCACATTTACAATTTCTAAAATATTGAACAGTTTTTCTCTTTGACCCTCTTCCTCTGTCCTCTTCTTTTCTCTTTTCTATCATATTTACTTCCCTCTTCTCCTTTCTGCTCCTTTGCCACTTTAAATAATTATTTAGTATTTTCTATTGAGTGCCCAGAACTGTGTAGTATAAATTTTAGAAGATGAAAAACTGTGCCTTCAAAGGAACTTTACTTCTAGTACAAAAGTCAAGGTATGTGTGTTTGAACCTGTATACCATTATAAAGCAATATTTAATGAAATGTCAGAATGCATTGTGCTTTTTTATAACACCAAAACAAAACTTTGTTGTTATAAGACTCTTTCCTCATTGGTGGAAATTCATGCTCTGCTATATGTGTGGCAAGTTGGAATTGGTTCACCCAAGAAAAAGCAAATATCTTGAATACTTCAGGAGTTGGCTTCTGGATGCCTAAGTCATTTTGCATTATGCAGTTGCTTTGGGAGCTTCTGTCTTCCAACTTTAAGAAAGCAGATTTACAATATTTATGCAATTTTAGGTTTCTGAATGAAAAGACAAAGTGAAGATTTAAGAGAAGCTAATTGCTTCTTTTATGACATTATTCCCAGTATGTTACATTACAGTTTTTATGGAAAATTTCATTGAGTCAGGGTTAAGATTAATTCTTGATCTAGTTGAGCTACTTCACTCCCATGGAAGAACTCATTTGATTTTATTTACCAGTATATGTTCTTCTTTGTGTATCATCTCTGAATTGTCTTAATACTAATTTGAATAAATGGATTTTCTTTTTTTTTTTGGCAAGGCAAATGGGGTTAAGTAGTTTGCCCCAGGCCACACAGCTAGTTAATTATTAAGTGTCTGAGTCTGGATTTGAATTCAGGTACTCCTGACTCCAGAGCCAGTGCTCTATCCACTGCACCACCTAGCTGCCCCGGGGATGTTCTTTCTTTTTTTGTTAAAGATTTTATTTGAGTTTTGAGTTTTACAATTTTTCTCCCAATCTTACTTCCCTCCCCCTCCCACAGAAAGCAAATTACATCCTTAAGGAAGAAATAAAAAGTATAAGAGATAACAAGATCAGACAATAAGATAACTGGCTTCTTTTCTAAATTAAAGGGAATAGTCCTTGAAATTTGTTCCAATTCCATGCTTCTTTATCTGGATACAGAAGGTATTCTCTATTGCAGACAGCCCAAAATTGTCCCTGGTTGTTGTGCTGATGGAACAAGCAAGTCCATCAAGGTTGAACATCTCCCCTATGTTGCAGATAGAGTGTACAGTGTTTTTCAGGTTCTGCTCATCTCACTCAGCATCAGTTCATGCTAATTGTTCCAGGCTTCTCAGAATTATTCCCATCCCTCCTTGTTTCTAATAGAACAATAGTGTTCCATGATATACATATACCACAGTTTGCTAAGCCATTCTACAAATGAAGGATATTTACTTGATTTCCAATTCTTTGCCACCATAAACAAGGCTGCTATGAATATTTTTGTACAAGGTTTTTATCCATTTTCATCATCTCTTCAGGGTATAGATCTGGTAATGGTATTGCTGTATCAAAGGGCATGCTCATTTTTGTTGCCCTTTGGGTGTGGTTCCAAATTGGTTGGATGAGTTCACAGTTCCACCAAGAGTGTAATAGTGTACAAGATTACCCATAACCATTCCAACAATGATCATTCTTCTTTCTTGTCATATTGGCCAGTCTGAGAGGTGTGAAGTGAAACCTCAGAGAAGCTTTGATTTGCATTTCTCTAATAATTAATGATTTAGAGCATTTTTTCATATGGCTATGAATTGCTTTGATTTCCCCATCTCTAAATTGCCTTTGCATATCCTTTGACCATATGTCAAATGGGAATTGGCTTTTTGTTTTAAAAGTATGATTCAGTTCTCAATATATTTTAGAAATGAGTCGGTTTCTGAATTATTAGTTGTAAAGATTGTTTCCCAATTTACTACATTTCTTTTGATCTTGGTTACAGTGGCTTTATCTGTGCAAAAGCTTGTTTAATTTAATGTAATCGAAATAATCTAGATTGTTTTTGGTGTTATTCTCCATTTCTTCCTTAGTCATAAACTGCTCCCCTTTTCATAGCTCTGACAGGTAAACTAGTCCTTGATCTTCTAATTTGCTTACAGTATTGTTTTTTATGTCTAAATCCTGTAAGCATTTGGATCTTATCTTGGTAAAGGGTGTTAAGTGTTGGTCTAATCTAATTTTCTTCCATACAAACTTCCAGTTTTCCAAGCAGTTGTTATCAAAGAGAGAGTTTTTAATCCCAATAGCTGGACTCTTGGGGTTTATCAAACAGCAAATTACTATAATCGTCTCCTGCACTTAGTCTATTCCACTTGTCCACTACTCTATTTCTTTGCCAATACAGAACAGTTTTGATAACTGATGCCCCATAATACAATTTTAGATCAGGTAGAGCTAAGCCCCCTTCTTTTGAACTTTTTTCATTAAAATCCTGGAAATTCTTGACTTTTTATTTCTCCATATGAATTTATTACAATTTTTTTGAAATCCATTAAAGTAATATTTTTGGCAGTTTGATTGGTAGGGCACTAAACAGGCAATTTAGTGTTGGTAGAATTGTCATTTTTATTATATTAGCTTTACCTATCTGTGGACAGCTAATATTTGCCCAGTTATTTAAATCTGCTTTAATTTAGATGAGAAGTGTTTCATAACTGTTTTCAAAAAGTTTCTGAGTCTGTCTTGGCAAATAGACTCCCAGGTATTTTATATTGTTTGAGGTTACTTTGAATAGGATTTCTCTTTCTAGTTCTTCCTGCTGTATGTTGCTAGACATGTACAGAAAAGTTGAGGATTTATGAGGGTTTATTTTATAACCTGCAACTTTGCTAAAATTAAATTTTTAATTGTGTCCAGTAGTTTTTGGATGATTTCTTGAGATTCTCTAGGTAGACTATCATGTCATCTGCAAAGAGTAAGGGTTTTGACTCTTCCTTCCCAATTCTAATTCCTTCAATTTCTTTTTCTTCTCTAATTATTGAAGCTAACATTTCAAATAAGATATTGAATAGTAGTGGTGATAGTGGACATCCTTGTTTCACCCCTGATCATATTTGGAATGCCTCTAGCCTCTCCCCATTGAATATAATGCTTGTTGATGGAATCAGATAGATACTGCTAATTATTCTAAGGAGCAGTCCATTTAGTCTTCCACTCTCTAGTGTGTTTTGAGTAGGAATGGATGCTGTATTTTGTCAAAAGCTTTTTCAGCATCTATTGATATGATCATATGATTTCTGATAGGATTGTTGTTGATATAATTGAGTATACTAACAGTTTTGCTAATATTGAACCAATGCTCCAGTCCTGGAATAAATCCTACTTGATCATAATGTATTATCCCATTGAAAAAGTTGTATTTGTTTTGATAAGATTTTATTTAAGATTTTTGCATTTATGTTCATTAGAGAGATAGGTCTATAATTTTCTTCCTCTGTTTTAACTCTTCCTGGTTTAGGTATCAGCACCATAATGGTTTCGTAGAAAGAGTTAGGCAGAGTTCCATCTTTCCCTTTTTTTTCCAAAGAGTTTATATAGAATTGGAACCAGTTGTTCCTTAAATGTTTGGTAGAATTGACTTGTGAATTCATCAAGCCCTGGAGATTTTTTTCTCAAGGATTTCAATGATAGCATGTTGAATTTCTTTTTATGAGATAGTGTTGTTTAGGTATTTATTATCCTCTTCAATTAACCGGGACAACTTATATTTTTGTAAATATTCATCCATTTCACTTCGATTATCAAATTTATTGGCATATAGTTGCGAAAAATAATTTTGAATTATTACTTTAATTTCCTCCTCATTGGTGGTGAGTTCACCTTTGTCATTTATGATACTAGAAATTTGGTTTTCTTCTTTCTTTTTTTAAAATTAAATTGACCAGAGGTTTATAAATTTTATTGCTTTTTTCATAAAACCAACTTTTGGTTTTATTTATTAATTCAATAGTTCTTTTGCTTTCGATTTTATTAACTTCTCCTTTAATTTTTAGAATTTCTAATTTGGTATTTAATTGGGTATTTAATTGAGTATTTTTAATTCATTCTTTCTCTACTTTTTTAGTTGCATCTTTCATTCATTCATTTCCTCTTTCTCTAATTTATTCACGTAAGAATTTAAGGATATAATGTATCCCCTGAGAGTCACTTTGAGTGAATCCCATAGGATTTGGTATGTTGTTTCATTATTGTCATTATATAGGATAATATCATTAAATTTTTTCTATAATTTCTTTTTTGGTGTACTCATTCTTTAAAATGAGGTTATTCAGTTTCCAATTGGTTCTGGGTCTATATCTCCTTGGCCCAATATTGCATATGACTTTTCTTGCATTGTGAACTGAGAAAGATGTATTCACTAGTTCTGCCTTTCTATAGTTGATCATTAGGTTTTTATGTCCTAGTACATTATCAATTTTTGTATAAGTTCCATGTACTACAGAGAAAAAGGTATATTGCTTTCTATCTCCATTCAGTGTCCTCCTTAAGTCTACCATATCTAGTTTTTCTAACAATCTATTTACCTCCTTAACTTCTTTCTTGTTTATTTTATGATTCTATTTATCTAGATCTGAGAGTGGGAGTTTGAGGTCTCCCACAAGTAGAGTTTTGCTGTCTATGTCTTCCTATAGTTCTTTCAGCTTCTCCTCTAAGAATTTGTATGCCATCCCATTGGGTGCATACATATTCCGTATTGAAATAACTTTATTGTCTTTGGTACCTTTTAGGAGGATAAAGTTTACTTCCTTTTCTCTTTGAATGCTATCTATTTTTGCTTCTGTTTTGTCTGAGATAAGGATTGCTACCCCTGCTTTTTTCACTTCAGCTGAAGCAAAATATATTTTGCTCCAACCTTTTACCTTTATTCTATATATCTCTCTGCTTCAAATGAGTTTCTTGTAAGCAGCATATTATACGATTCTGGATTTTAATCCACTCTGCTATTCACTTACATTTTTAGGAAGAGTTCAACCCATTCACATTCAAAATTATGATTACAAATTCTTTATTGCCCTCTGTGCTATCTTCTCTCTGTTTGTATTTTCCCCTTCCCCCCATTTATCCTTATTCCCAGTTTTTTTTAATATCACCCCCTTCAGTGTGTTTGCCCTCCTATATCACCCTTTCCCTTTCCCCTTTCCCTTTACCATTCCCTTCCTTTTTTTAGTTTCCCTTTTTTCCCCACCCCCTCCCTTTCTCTGTCCCTCCTCCCCTTTTCCCCTTTTAATACTTGAAAAGTTAGATGTTTTTAAGTTAACTAAGTATGTGTAAGATGACTTTTAGCTACGTCTGATAAGAAGAAGATTCAGGTGTTTTTCATCTCCTCCCTTCTTCTCCTCTATTACCATAGGTATTTTGGACCTCTTAGTGTAATGAGATTTACCCCCATTCAATGCCCTTCCTCCTCCCATCTTCTTCCTGTCTCCCTTTGTAAAGGGGTAGTGTTTTTTAGATCATTCTATCTCAGTCATAAAAATTCAGAATATCTGTCATTTCTAGCTAAGTTCATTCTATCTAATAGAGTTAAAATTATTGAGAGTTATTAGAGTCTTTCTTACATCCCACTGAATAGCAGTGTCATGAATAGGTCATGGTTCTCCATTGCTTCTGGCTAGGTATATTCTCTCTGTTAGAGTTACAGTTCTCAATATTTATGAGAATCTTTTCCCCCATGCTGGGATACAGCCAGTTTCAACATTTTGGATAGCAACTTTTTTTTTACCTTTTACCACCACCCCCCTTTTTTACCTTTTCTTGTGTCTCTTGAACCTCCTGTTTGATTTCCAAATTTTCTATTTGGCTCTGGTCTTTTCATGAGGAATTTTTGGAATTCTTCCATTTCCTTCAATGTTCATCTTTTTCCCTGGAAGAGAAGGCTCAGCTTTGCAGGATAGTAGATTCTTGGCTGAATTCCAAGCTCCCTTGCTCTTCAAAAATATCTTGTTCCAGGCCCTTTGATCCCTTAATGTTTATGCAGCCAGGTCCTCCTCAAGACATACTGGGCTGCTTGATATTGAAATTGTTTCTTTCTGGCTACTTGCAGGATTGTCTCTTTTATCTGATAGTTCTTGAATTTGGCCACAACTTTCCTTGGTGTTTTCATTTTAGAATCTGTTTATGGAGGTCACCAATGTATTCTTCCAATCGCTACTTTGCCCCCTTGTTCCATGATATCAAGGCAATTTTCCATCACTAGATCCTGTAATATTATGTCCAGGTTGTTTTTTCTCTTCAGTATTTTCAGAGGGTCCAATAAGCATCAGGTTGCCCCTCCTTGACCTTTTCTCAAGGTCATTGGTTTTGCTGATGAGGTCCTTTATATTTTCTTCTATTTTTTGTATTTATTCATTTTGTTTAACTGGCTCTAGATGTCTCATGAAGTCATTCATTTCTAAAGACCCTTTTTTTAGGGAGGGGTTTTCTTCATTAATCTTTTGCAACTCCTTTTCAAATTGGTCAATTCTACTGTTGAAAAACCTTTCCATTTGATCAGTTGAGGTTTTGAGACAATTATTTTTGTTTCTCATTTGTCCAGTTGAGGATCTAAGAGAATTATTCTGCTTTTTTATTTTTCCAATTGGGGATCTGAGAGATTTATTCTCATTTTGTATTTGTCCAATTGAGGATCTGAGAGATTTATTCTCATTTTGTATTTGTCCAATTGTATTTTATAAGGATTTGTTTTCTTATTGCAAAGTGTTAATCTTCTCTTGGGTTTCTTTTTCCAAATTTTCTAGTTGATTTTTAAACTCCTTCCTTATTTTTTCAGGAAAGTCTTTCTGTGCTGAAGACCAGATCATATCCTCCTCAGAGGTTCTAGGTCTCTCTGAGTTAGGGTCTTTTTCTTCCAAGAATTTTTCTATGGATCCACCTTTCTGCTGAACTTTCTGATCTGAATAGGTCATGCTTTGTTTCATATACTTCTATCTTATCAAAACAACTGTTTTCTAAAAAGTAATCTATAAGAGCATTTTACTGGAGTAGATGAATCAAAAGTACCACTCTTCTCACTGTAATAGTTTTTTTTCAATAAAATTTTACTTTTGCTATCATAGATGAGTTTTGTGTTGTCATTTTTATAATTAATAAAAACATGCTTTTATTTTTAGTTTGGTAAATATTTATAGATACAATCCAATTAAACAGAAGTTCAGAGTCCTAAATAATGAGAATAAAAATACATTGCATTAAAATTGTTTAAGATCCACTGATCTAGATTTATCTGGATCATTCTTATAAAAAGGAAACTTGATTTGGGAATAATTTGATGGAATTAACATTTAACTCTGCAGAGCATTCTTCACTTTATATTTGACCTAAAATACCTTTACATTTTGTCTTTACTGAATCACATGGTTTTTTTAAAATTTAATCTAATAGTGATGCTTGTTCATTTAATAAGTTTAATGATGTAACTTCTCATACCTTTCCAACTTTTAAATTCTATGAATCTAGATAAAATTGAAGGAGATGAAATTAAATGCATAGAAATCATGTAACTTTTCCTTTATTCATGTAAGGATACATAGTATTTTTTTATGAAAAATAGGTAGATTAAGAAGAGCCATGCTAAAATAGAATCATGAGGAAAATGGTAAAGCTATAGTATACCATAGAGAGGTTTTTAATTTTTTCCCCTAAAGGTATTTATGTAATTATAAGTACTTCCAGGAAACAGAAAGGCTCATACTGGGGTTAGGAAATATGAATTTGCAGTAGAATCAGTTAATAGGGATTGATGTCTTTCTTCATTAAATCTTGATTTTGTAATTAATTGGAGCAAAGCAGCATCATTTATTAATATATCATTTATTTAGTCTTTTTGTGGATGCGGATGGATAGGATGTTTTGGGTAAACAACATGAGAACAATAGATTCTTTGGGGGCAAATGGTTTAAAAATTATTAAAAATGATTTATTGTGGTATCAATCCTTGTTAAAAAAGAAAAGGAGCTAGAACGGTGTCAAATGATGAGGATAATACTGATAAAACAGAAATGAAGAAAAAGGGAAGATACAATTTCAGTGTAGGATAGTATTGAAAATGTGATAGGAAGGACAGGAGACTAATCAAAATGGAGAATTGTTTTACAACTTAGATAGTTCTGACTTTCTGACTGGTGACATGGAAGGTGTAGCTACTGAATAAGAGAGATCATAGCAATTATAAACACAGGGTTTTAGAAAGATCATCATGTAATTGAAGTCATGATAATGATAGCAGGGTATGGGACATAAACATCAAAAACAAGTTTTAATGTTGGCAAGGAAGGTGGAAAGTATCCTGGAGATTCAACAGATGCCTGCAGTAAGAAAGGTGAAATGAAGACATTAACACATAAAATAAATTTCAAAAGGAAAGAAGTTGATCACTTTTTTTATTTTACTTTTTTTTTTTTTTTTTGCAAGGCAGTGGGGTAATCATTGATACGAGTAGAGCAATAACTTGGAATTGAGAGTATGGAGCAAGAAATATGATTATTCCTCCTCTGGTCTTTTATTTTGGGGTAAATAAGAATTACTCTCAAATGAGTCATGTTTGAATAGATGGAATTTTTCTCCACTGATGGACTAGGTTTCAGTTAATGGAAGGAAGTAAAATGAAAATATCACAGAAAAATATATATTTATTTAAAACAGAACACACAATTAAAACTACTGGAAAAAAGACAGATGAATATTAGATTGCTTTACTAACATTATGAGATGATTAACTAAAATAATTTATCACAACGATCAACACCAGAGAAAAAAGGAATTAATCAAATGTTCTGGGACAAGCATTTGGACTTAATCAAAAGTGTTTTGCATTCCAGACTTCTTTGAGTTTTTTTGGAAATGTCACCAATGACTACCCATTGGTTTTCACTTTTTCCCCATTGTTATGAACTTGTTACCCTCAACCAGCTGTATTAACAGATGGTTGGTGACAGAAATACTGTATGCTGAACTACTGCCAAATATAACTCCATGGGATTAAGGGTATACATGGATGCCATTGTGAAATGAAAGATGTTTTGAGATTAAAGCCAGAATAACAATGTTTTTAATTCTTTGCAACATAATAAATTCTTGCCTAATAAATTCATCAATATGCTAGTAAATAGTCTAGACTACATAACTATTATGTGGATATATAAGTGGTCACAGGTTGTTTTCAGTAGATAAGCTTTTGATCACAGTGTCGGTGGAAGATGTATAAAATGGGATTCTAAATCTATGGTTTAATATTTTTATTAATATCTTGGCTAATGGAACATAAAACATATCTTTCAAGTTTGTAGATTATTCTAAACTTGGAAGAATGGCCAATACCTCTGTAAAAGGAATTGAATTAAAATTGACTTATGTAAAAAGAAGCAAACAAAAGAAACATAAAATTTGAAATTGTACTACATAATGGATTGAAAAGAAACTATACAGAAGGTAAAGAAGTTAAATACTGACTTATTAATGTGGCAGAGAAGATTGAAGATGGTCATCAATGTTGGTTGGAGTAGTGGTCTGAGAATTTCTCTTTTTGTTTCTTCTTATTTTAAATCAGTTTCTGATAAGTGCAGACCACTTGCCATGAACTCTTTTCCTTTGCCCCTATCACATCTTCTTCCATCTTCTCTTCCTCTGCACTAATCTCAAATGAGAAAGTGTTTCTTATATTTGTCAAGACTGACTCATCTTTTTGTATTCCTCATCCCATAACATCTTGTCTCCTTCAGGAGCCCACATAATCAATCATCTCACTGCCTACATACCCACACACCCACACATATGCCCCCAATACACAATTCTCCTCTTTACTCCCCACAAATTCCCTCCCTTTTTTCCTCTTCCTAATAGTGCTTTATTTAGTAATTTCTTCCCATGGTAATATTTAAAGCCCTTCACAATCGGTATCCTATTTGCATTTCCAGACATTTAAAATTA
Organism: Macrotis lagotis; assembly: GCF_037893015.1. NCBI lineage: Eukaryota > Metazoa > Chordata > Mammalia > Peramelemorphia > Peramelidae > Macrotis > Macrotis lagotis. The sequence goes on from NC_133658.1 coordinate 660,124,212, forward strand.
TCACATTTTTAGTCTAAATTCCAAGGAAACTAAATTCCTATAGAGGGGTACAATTGCCTGGGACAAACAGCATTGATGCATATGTGCTTATACTGAAGCTAGACTAGTGTTGTATCATTTAGTCTTGATCAGAAGAAGGCAATAAACTGATTTTTTTATGTTTAGTTTGGTCTCTTGAGTGTTGGATTTTGTGGAATACATGTTATATTGCATTCTTATATGTATGTTTTTATTTCTAGGATATATATATATATATATATATATATATATATATATATTTGATGAAATGTGCAAAAAACTTTACCTCACATAAATGCACACATGACTAATTCTTAGCAATATTACAGTAGCTCTTGGTGTGAGCAAGTTAATATTTTCAAGGTTTATTTGAGCTAAAATGAAATAAGATCAATTACTGGAAAGGCACGATATATGCATGTACTAAGATTAACAGATATGCATATTTATTTGCATATGTGTATATATATATATATCTTTGTAAAAATGATTGTTTGAGTGTATATACAAACACTAAAAACCAGTTTGTTCTAAAATTACAGGCATTCATTAATGTAAATAAATTCATACAACACAAGCTTACATCAATGAATATACATGATTAACGAATACATGTTTAAATATTGTGAATTCTATTTTAAATTATGTTAACTAATAAGTGAAGCTAAAAGACATATTGTATAGTAAAACAAACAAAACTTTAAAAACATCTTAATCTGTAAATTATATAGTATGAATCTCTCTCTCTCTCTCTCTCTCTCTCTGTCTCTGTCTGTCTCTGTCTCTCTCTCTCTCTCTCTCTCTCTGTCATCTTTTGTTCTAATCACTTCTCATATCACTGTTAGCTACTCTTGAAATCTGATATTTTATGTCTCATTTTAATTCTTTTGTATAAGCCATCTAGCATGACTGGAATGGAAATATATAAAAGAATATATTCCACTTTACTTTCTAGAAGTATTTCCTTTACAATGGCTCTAAGATATTATCTTCATTTTTTGATGGGGATAAAAAGATCAAAAAAGTGAACAGTTAGCCTTAGGTTACATAGATAATACACTAAACTAAGCCTTATCCTCTTCTTTCCTCCAAGTACTCTTACTACTACACCAGGCTCCATTTTACATACCTGTTGTCCAAGGAAGAAACATCTATGTTTGCTTTTCATATGTGTACATTGATTTAGGAATTTTTTTTGTTGTTCTGTAGGGTTTAACACCTTTTGTACACTCACACTTTGGGCCCAGTGAACACATCTTTAATTTGACCAGAATAATACTAGATTATATTCCCCATCTCTGTTTTTTTGTTACTAAAAATTACTGGTTTTACTTTTCAGGTTATAGGGTTCAGAACCCACAGATTTTATAATTACTCACTAAATGACAGTTAATAAACTCAAGCATACATACTCTCTTCATTTAAGATATAGAAATGTATGTGTATGTATGTGTGTCTGTATATATGTGTATGTGTAAATATACACACAAACATATATACATACACATGTTATATATATATATATATAATTTCTAATTGCATTAATTCTTTAGTAACAAATAAAATAATTAAAATTAAAGCTTTGTGGAACTGGCACAATCCCTATGTGTTATCCATGTTACTTTTATTTTGTCTGTATATTTTAATTGTGATTAATGCTTCAAGTTTATTCACACTTCTATATATGAATCTTATCATTGCCTACTTTTGAAAATACTCTAAGGAAATAATCTTCATTACAAATAATTTTTCCTCACTATCTTGAAAATCCTTCCTTTTTTTAGAACCAAATCTGTCTTTACAACAAGGTAATAATTTATTGCACTCCATCTATGTTTTCTTCTGATGACTTAGATACAGAAAAAGTTTCTATTAGCACTTTGCCCTTTTGCCCTTCAATTTAGTATTATAAAATTTAGAGAGTCTCATCTCAACTCCCATTCTCACTAATAAATCAGGTTCCCAGAAAATAACTAACTACAACTCCCTCTGTTGAATATTATATGGTACCCTATGGATATCTTATAAACGTACACATTTTGAGTCAGAAATTTAAAGTGCTTTTTTTTCAGTAATTTACATCATAGCATAATTTTATTAATACCAATTAGATTTAACAAAGGGATACAACTGAATTAAAATGTGAAACATTCCCCACACATGCATAGAGGTATAACTTCTTCTATGCTACTTGAGTTCATATGAAGATTGGGATGACAATTAAAAGTTGTTAGAAAAATTTAATCTCACAAAATTATTTCTGCTTATCACAAAAGAGATGGGTTTGCTTGCAGAAATAAGCACATTGTTATTTGTTCACTGTTTCTGTCTTTCTCACCTCATATCCCTGAGAGATGTCTTCTTCTAATATTACTCTTTCATTCCTGTTTTTGTACAGGGTCTCTCGCCTATACTTGAAATATGTTCCTTTGTCATCTCTGAATTCTGGTTTACCTCATATACTTTAAATCCTAGCTCAGAATGTACAATCTGCTTCTCTAAAATTATATTAATATTCCAAGTAAAGAGACTGTAAGTTGCTTGATTTGTATATTAGCAATGAATGATATAGAAAAATTCTAACACCACCCACAATTTTGAGTCATATAAGCTCTATTGCATTGAAATGCAATCTGACATATAATCAATATATTAATATTTCATTATTTTAACAAATTTCTAACAGTTATTAAATTTATTTTCTTTTAAGAGAGGAAAATGGTATGGTATACTCCTCTTTCACCTTTTTTAGGAGAGAATAACATTATATTTTATATTCTCAGATAGTGCTTCTAGATGTTATTTATATAAAATTAAAAGACATTTGTATGACTTTATTTGATTTATATTTATAGTTATCACTTGTAAAACCTGTCACCACTTTTTACTAAAGATCCTTATTTAAGATAGATACAGATGTAGATAATTCTCTTTTCTGATACTGTCCATTTTGCATTACCCAAAGAAGAATATTGTACTTCTATTTCTAATACTTCACTCATGTCCTTCATGCCTATATGGCTTAATAAAGAAAAAAGACTTTACTGACAACTTTGCCTTTGTATTTTGTATGGGAAAATTTATCTTTGACATGATAAAGAAGATATGAAGGAACTAGTTTTAAGGTATTGGTAAAAACAGGAGGATCATTTTAAGAACCCTGAAGCAGGAAGGGTCCTGTTAGATATATTGCTCAACCTCTTAAATTATTTTCTCTCAGATGCAGATTATTTCAGTAGAAGAATTTACATAAAAGAATAGTTCAATTTAAACAGGCAGTCAAAGAATGTTTTCTTTAGAGGTAACACAAAGCAAGAGGAACAGCCAAAACGATTTAAAATGGGGGTGGCTAGGTGGCACAGTAGATAAAACACTGGCCCTGGAGTCAGAAGTACCTGGGTTCAAATATGGTCTCAGACAGTTAATAACCACCTAGCTGTGTGACCTTGGGCAAGCCACTTAACCCCATTGCCTAGCAAAAACCTAAAAGAAAATATATTTAAAATGAAAAGGAGTGTAAATATGAAAAGACCAGAGAACAAATATATGACTCATGATGCCAGTCCTTTAATAGACAAAGTAGTATATATTTCTCATTCATTATAATAATTAGAATTATGTTATATCATGTTATATAGTTGCTATATATATAACATATACTTTTGTTTTTCCTATACTTTTGATTTTCTTATACTTTTCCTATACTTTTATTTTTCCTTATGAAAATGTATTAATAGCCCTTAAACATTTGCTAAGTACCTACTGTGGTAGAAATTTTTGGAGCTCCTATTTGACTGATCAAGCACAGTCCAATACACTGCCTCTAGGTTCCCAGTGTCATTTGCCCCTAATCAAATAAAAAATTGAGCAGCATTTTTTAAAGTTCATTTATTTAAGACAATGAGATTAATTGCCTTGCCTAGGGTCACACAGCTAGGCAATTATTAAGTGTCTGAGGCCAAATTTGAACTCAGGTCATCCTGACTCCAGGTACTTTATCTGCTGTACCACCTAGCTGCCACAACATTTTCTCTAAGAGATACAATTAATCATAGCTTTAGAAAATAGACTTTTATAGAACTAAAACATGTTGATTGTTAGTTACAGAGACAAAATGAAATTAAGTCATCTTTGATAAGAAGATTTTACAAGGCTGTTTACTTTTTGATTAAAGGTGTTAACATAATTACATTTGACTGAACTATGCAAATCTGCATATGTTGTCATAGTTTAGAGACACTTATTAATTATTAGTTGAATTAATAATAAGGACAATACTGATCATTACTCAATGCCTAAGGGAAAAGAAAATATAAGAAATATGTATGTAACAGTATCTGTTTTCTGTATATATCATATGATTTCTATGCCAAAAAAAAAACACCCCACAATATTTTAATGAAGAGTAATCATATTATCCTGGACCAACTAGTTTTGGTATAATGTATCTCTACTTTAATACTATACATGTTGTGTATAGTTTATCTTTTCATAATTATTTTGCTTTTAATAGAGGAGAGAAGAGCTGTGTATAATTTCTTTGGGACAGAATATTTCCAATGCAAACACTCCTCCTCTTAGACAAAATGTTAAACCCTGGATAATCAATCTTTTTGGAAAATTACTGGGGCACCAAAGAGTAAGCAGTTAAGAGACTTGTGTATTAACACACTGCTGGTATGTGTCATGATTAATCAATTAATCAAATTCTTCCTCTACTAATATGTCTTACATGGTCTCCATATTTAACTTTTCTTATTTAACTTTTCTAATATTTTGGAACTTATTTCCAATGAACCAGATATTACTTTTACCACTGCAAGAATAAATTCATATTAACCCAAATATCCATAATATTCTACATGGTAGCATTATTAGACATATACCAACTGCCGTTAAATTATATAACCTGAAAATGACAATCATATCAACCTACTCTGTTTTTGTTTCTAAAACAATTTTATTTGAAAGTTCAATGTAGACAACTTGCAATTTAAGACTAACAATGTTGTTATGGAGAAAGAAACTTAAGAAGACCTTTGCTATCACTGATGTAGGAAGTTCTACATTTGGCACAAGACATCAGCTATGCTTTTTATTCTTGTACAGTTATTGTACACATCCTCTCATATCCCCTTTTTAGAGGATCTACTCCATGTCCCTAGATTTTTCTCTTTACAATTTTTTGGAGAAATATTTTTCAAGATTTGTGAGTATTTTCATATGTAGCTTTCAGCAGAACCTACTATTTTCCCTCTCACTACATGACCAGCCTTCCTTTTTTCCCCCAACATGTATTTCCACTGTAATCATTTTATAACTTTTCTTGCAAGCAGCTGGCTCCCAGGAGTTTTGTGTCTCTCTCCATTGACCTTTGGGCCCCTTACAACTCTGATTCTTCTTAGATATGGTGTTCAGTAATTCGCATTAATATGTATCATCAGGAAAATATTTGTATTAAAAATTCTATTTGTGACTGCAAAGGGAGATATGGGATGTAAAACATAGTATTTATATTTTACACATAGACTTTATAAAAATACACACATACCTATGCTTCCATTAGGACACTATTATTTCAAATTTTTCTTTCTTTGGGGTTGGGCCAGGGAAGGTGGTTAAGAGTTTACAAGAAACTTCTCTAATTGTAAATTATTAAATTGGTCATTCCTGTGGTTAACAGAATTTTTGTTGAGCTAATCTCTTTCCTAGGCAAAACAGAGCAGTACAGAGTCAGTTTACCATTGATTGGTTGTTTTAGTGCAAGGAAAAGATTTAAATTGCAATTATTCTATCTGTCTTTTAAGAGAAGATAGGGTATATATATATATATATATATATATATATATATATATACATATATATGTATATATGTAATAATAATAATATACATTTATATATATATACATATATACACACATATATTTATATATATATATATATATATATATATATATATATATATATATATATATATATATATATATATATATATATATAAAGTGGGAAGGTAGATCAACAAAAAAACATAAAACTATAAATTTTGGAGTTTGATTTTCTCAGGCTGTTTCACTTTACTCAACAAAGGCAAGAACAAATCAGGGAGGGAATGTGGTGCTCAGACCAGAATTGGCCTGTGAAAAGAATTTCTAGAAATTCAATTATTTGTAAATTTATTGGACATATTATATTGATCATTATAAAATCATAATTTTGTTTTTGCACCACTCCAACATGGTGCAATTAGTGGAGTTGCAAACTTATCCAATAATTCTGGAGAGAAATTTGAAGCTATGTCCATAGAGAAGTAAAACTGAATATATACTTGGGTCCAGCAATACCACTGTTAGGTTTATATCCTAAAGAGATCATTAAAAAAGAGAAAAAAGACACATATGTACAAAAATTAATTGAGAGTAGTTCTTTTTGATTGTGGTAAAGATTTGGAAAATGAAGGAATGCCCATCAGTTGGTGAATGGTATAGACTTTCAGCTAAGATGGCAGAAAGACATCAGGCATTGTGCTAAGAAGGTCTCCTGGCTTTCCCTCAGAACTAATATGAAATGAGCCACGAAACAAATCCACAAAATCCAGATAAGAACATCTATCAACAAAGTCTGTCTAAGGGAAATGTGGGTGAGCCAGAGACAGAAAGCAGAGAGCCAGCAGAGGGGCAGTGGGGAGAGATCTGGTTTAACCTCAGATCAGCCATAGAAACTTAAGAATTTGTAATCCAAAAGGAAAGCTCCAGCAAGACTGGAGGGAGAGTTCCAGCACAGAAGGCCAGAGAGCTCCAGCATGGCTAGACATCAATCTGTTCAGCTTCACTGACATGGAAGCGCAGGGCTGCAGGCCCCATAATTTCAGCAGAATTCCCATGTTTCCAGTTGAGAGGGAGGGACTCTTTCCAGAATAACAACCTTCCCCTCCCCACCCCAGGTATGGGCAGCAGAACTCTCTCATGACTGAGTGAATAATCAGATTCACTACATAGCCTGAGGGTCCAGACCATATTGAATATTGTTCAAGGATAATTCTGACCTTGCTGCTCCCCCCCACCCCCCAACCATGCCTAGGGAGTGAGCCACAAATCAAGGTTACAAACACTCCAAAGAAATCCTTTCACAATCCCTACTGGACAGCCTATTTGGAGTTATTAAATCCAGTTAGCAAAGCCTCTAGGGTTTTCAAAACCAAAGGTCTGTGAAACATCCCCTCCTCCAACACAAGAATCTAGGAAAATGAAGGAAGGCCAATGAGTAAGGGTGTCCATTGAAAACTACCTTGAAAACAAAGACCCTAACTCACAGAGAGCTAGAACTTCTGAGGAGAATATGAATTGGTTTCCATCCCAGAAAGACTTCTTAGAAGTGATCAGGAAGTAGTTTAAAAATCAGTTGAAAAACTGGGAAAAGAAACCAAAGAGAAAATAAACATCTTACAAGAGAAAATTAATATTGCACAATAAGAAAATAATTCTCTCAAAATCAGTATTGGGCAAACGGAAAATAACTACAAAAGTAGAATTAACCAATTGTAAAAGGAGTTGCAAAAATGTAAATGAAGAAAATTCATCTCTAAAAAAATAGAATGGCATCTGTGCAACCTAAAGACTTCAGGAGATAACAAGAATCTGTTAAACAAAACTAAAAATTGAAAAAAAAATAGAAAACCTAAATTAACTCATCTTCAAAATTACTGACCTAGAGAATACATCTAGGAGAGAAAACTAAAGAATCATTGGACTTCATAAACACACAGTGGATAAAAAAAGACTGTGCTCATTATTTCAAGAACTCTTGAAGGAAAATTGCCCCGATATCATTAAGCTAGTGGGCAAAATAATTATTGGAAGAATACATCTATGCCCTCCTGAAAAGGATCCCAAAATGGAATCACCTAGGAATATTGTGGCCCAATTTCAGAACTATCAGATAAAAGAGAAAATCATGTAAGCAGCCAGAAAGAAACAATTTAGATACCAAGGTACAACAGTGAGGATTACACAGGATCAGGCTGCATTACCATTAAAGGATCAAACAGCCTGGAATATGACATTCCAAAGAGTAAGAGAACTTGGAATGCAGCCAAGAATTCACTATCCTGCAAAATTGAGCCTTGTTTTCCAGAGGAAAAGATAGAAATTTAATGAAATAGGAGACTTCCAACTTTTCTTGACTAAAAGACCAGAGCTAAATAGAAAATTTGGACTTCAAACAAGAGACTCAAGAGACTCATGAAAAGATAAAAAAAGGCAGGGACAGCTAGGTGGTGTAGTGGATAAAGTGCTGGCCCAGGAGTCACTTACGAACTGAGTTCAAATCTGGCCTCATATATTTAATAATTGCCTAGCTGTGTGAACTTAGAGTTAAACCTATTGCCTTAAATAAATAAAAAAAAATTTAAAAGGATGCAAAAAAGGATAAGAAAAAAGTGCTATCCAATAAGATGAAACTTGCTATGCCACAACCTGGGAAAAAATTTTCATAACTCTTGAGAATTGTAAATCTATTAGAGAAAATAAATTTATCCAGAATAAATGGACACATGATTTGTCTATGACTCGGAATGATTTAAAAACAATATCTCCTTAAAATTGGGGGGATAGTAAAGAGACATGAGAAGGCAGAGATTGAATGGGGCAAATCACATTACATGAAGAAATACAAAGGACCTATTGCAATAGAAGGGAAAAGGGGGGAGGTAAAAACTTTCTCTCAACAGATTTGGCTCAAATAAATATTAACATACACACACTAAGTGGGAATTAACAGGAGGGTAACAAATGAAAGGGGAATTAACAGAAGGAAAGGAAGGATGAAACTACAAATGGAAAAGGGGAAGATAGGTGAATGGGGTGGATATAAGTGGACAAATATACTGAAGCAGGTGGTATTCAAAAGTAAAATCCTAGGGAATATGGATCAAGTAAAAACAGAAAAATACAAACAGAGGGAAGATAAGATGGGGAGCAAAAAAACAGTTAGTAATTGGAACTTTGAATGTCAATGGAATGAATTCTCTCATAAAGCATAAGGGAATAGCAGAGTGAATTGCAAACCAGAACACTACAATATGCCATTTACAAGAAACTCTTCTGAAACAGAGAGAAACAGATAGAATAAAGGGAAAAGGGTCGAGCAAAATATATTATGTTTCAGCACAAGTGAAAAAGACAGAGGTAGCATTGCTTATCATAGATATAGCAGCTGCAAAAATAAATCTCATTAAAAGTAATAAGGATGAAAACTATATCCTCCTAAAAGGTACAATAGACAATGAAACAATTTCAATTTTAAATGTATATGCACCAAGTGGTATTGTATACAAATTCTTAGAAGATAAGCTGAATGAGCTACAGGAAGGAGTAGACAGCAAAATCCTATTGGTGGGAGATGTCAACCTCCCTCTCTCAGATTTAGATAAATCTAATCATAAAATAAACAAGAAGGAAGTTAAGGAGGTAGATACAATGTTACAAAACCTAGACACGATAGACCTTTGGAGGAAATCGAATGGGGATAGAATGGAATATACTTTTTTCTGCATTACATGGCTTTAAACAAAAATTGACTGTGTACTATGGCCTAAAACTTTATACTCAAATATGCAGAAAGCCAGAAATAGTGAATACTTCCTTCTAGATTATAATGTAACAAAAATCACATGCAAAAAAAGGGCCATGGAGAGACAGACCTAAAACTAATTGGAAACTAAGTAAGCATATTTTAAAGAATGAGTTTATCAAACAGTAAATTAAAGAGAGATTTCATCCTTGGTAGTATCAATAAAAAGACAACATACCAAAACTTATGGGATACAGCCTAGGCAGTTATTAGGGGATGTATTAAATCTTTAACTGCTTATATGAATGAAATAGAGGAAGAGAAAATCAATGAACTAAACATGCAGCTAAAAAAATTAGAGAAAGAACAAATTAAAAAAATCAATTAAATACCAAATTAGAAATTCTAAAACTTAAATGAGAAATTAATAAAATTTAAAGTAAGCAAAGTATTGAACTAATTATTAAAGTCAAGAGTTGTTTTCATGAAAACACCAATAATATTGGTAAACCTTTCATTAATATGATTAAAAAAAAGTAGAAAACCAAATTACAAGTATCATAAATGAAAAAGGTGAACTCATCATCAAGGAAGAGGAAATTAAAATAATAATTTGGACTTATTTTGCTCAACTGTATGCCACTAAATTTTTTTATGTAATTAAAATGGATGAATACTTACAAAAATATAATTTTCCCAGGTAAAATGAAGAGAAAATTAAATACCTATATAACCCCATCTCAGAAGAAGAAATTCAACAAGGTATCATTGAACTCTCAAAGAAAAAATCTCCAAGGCTAGATGGATAGACAAATGATTTATCTCAAGCATTTGAGGAACAATTGGTTCCAATTCTATATAATCTCTTTGGGAAAACAGATGAAGACAGAATTCTGCCTAAGTCATAATTTAAGCCAATATGGTGCTGATATGTAAACCAGGAAGAGGCAAAACAGAGAAAGAAAATTATAGACTAATTTCCCTAATGAATATGCTTGCAAAAATCTTAAATAAAATCTTAACAAATAAATTGCAGCAAGTTATGACTCGGAAAATACACTATGACTCAGCAGGAATTAAGTTTTTTTTTTTGTAAGGCAAATGGGGTTAAGTGGCTTGCCCAAGGCCATCCAGCTAGGTAATTATTAAGTGTCTGAGACTGGATTTGAACCCAGGTACTCCTGACTCCAGGACAGTGCTTTATCCACTACGCCACCTAGCCACCCCATGGCTCAGCAGGATTTATCCCAGGAATGCAGTGTTGGTTTAATATTTCAAAAATTGCTAGCTTAATTGACTATATCAATAACGAACCTAGCAGAAAACTTATGATTATCTTAATAGATGCTAAAAAGCCTATGATATAAAACAGCACCCAGTCCTACTAAAAACACTAGAGAGTATAGGAATAAATGGATTGTTCCTTTGAATGATTAGCAGTATTGATCTGAAACTTTCAGCAAGCATTATATGGTATGGGGATAAGCTAGAGGCATTCCCGGTAAGATCAGGGGTGAAACAAGGATGCCCGTTATCACCACTACTATTCAATATTGTATTAGAAATGTAACCTTCAACAATAAGAGAAGAACAAGAAATTGAAGGAATTAGAATTGGGAAGGAAGAAACAAAACTTTCAATCTTTGCAGATGACATGATGGTATATGTAGAGAATTCTAAAAAATCATCTTAAAAAACTACTGGAAACAATTAGCAACTTCAGCAAAATTGCAGGATATAAAATAAACCCTCATTAATTCTCAGCATGCCTATATATTAAAAGCAAGATACAGTAGCAAGAGCTAGAAAGAGAAATCCCATTCAAAATAACTTTAGACAATATAAAATATTTGGGAGTCTACTTGCCAAGCCAGACTCAGAAACTCTGTGAAAACAACTATAAGACATTTTTCACACAAATAAAATCAGATTTAAATAATGGGCAAATATCAACTGCTCATGGATAGACCAAGCTAATATAATAAAAAAAAATGACAATTCTACCCAAATTAAACTGTTTTTAGTACCCTACAAATAAAAATTTCAAAAAAATTACTTCAATGAGTTAGAAAAAATTATAAGTAAATTCATATGGAGAAATAAAAAGTTGAGAATTTCCAGGAATAATGATTAGAAAGTGCAAACAAGGTTAATTAGCCCTACCAGGCCTAAAATTATATAATAAAGCATCAGTCATCAAAACTGTCGGGTACTGTCTAAGAAATAGAATGGTGAATCAGTGAAATAGACTAGCTTCAATAGCAGTAAATGATTAAAATAATCTGCTTTTTGATAAAACCCAAGAGTCCATCTATTGGGATAAAAGCTCTCTCTTCAAAAAAAATTGGAGGGGAAAATTGGAATTTAGTATGGAATAAACTTAGATTAGACCAACATCTCACTCCCTATACTGAGACAAGATCAAAATGAATACAGGATTTAGTCATAAAAAATAATATTATAAGCAAACTAGAAGATCAAGGAGTAATTTACATGTCAGATCTATGGAAAGGGAAAAAGTTTATAACCAAGGAAGAGATGGAGAACATCATTAAAAACAAACTAGATGTTTGTGATTACATTAAATTAAAAAGCTTTTGCACAGACAAAACCACTGTAACCAAGATCATAAGAAATATAGTAAATTGAGGGCAATTTCTGTAAATAGTATTTCTGACAAATAACTCATTTCTAAAATATACAGAGAACTGAGTAAAATTTTAAAAAAAATCCCCAAATGACAAATGGAAAACAGATATCCTAAGGAAATTTATAGATGAGGAAATCAAAGTGATCCAAAGTAATATGAAAAATTACTCTAAATCACTACTTACTAAAGAAATGTAAATTAAAGCATCTCTGACATGCCAGGTCACACCTCTTAGATTGGTCAATATGACCAGAAAGGACAATGATTAATGATGGAAGGGATGTGGGAAATCTGGGACACTAATGCATTGTTGGTGGAGTTGTGAAATCATCCAACCTTTCTGGAGAAGAATCTGGAATTATCTCTAAAAGGCAATAAAAATGTACTGGCCCTTTGATCCAGTGCTGCCATTTCTGGGTCTATACCAGGAAGAGATCATGCAAAAGGATAAAAACATCACTTGTAGAAAAATATACATAGAAGACCTGTTTGTGGTGGCAAAGAACTGGAAATTGAGTGACTGTCCATCAATTGGGGAATAGCTTAGCAAACTTTAGTATATTTATGTGATGGAACACTATTGCTCTATTAGAAACCTGGAGGAATGGGAATTCAGGGAAGCCTGTAAGTATTTGCATGAACTGATGCTGAGTGAGATGAGCAGAACCAGAAGAACATTGCACACCCCAATATGGGAGTGATGATCAACCTTAATGGACTTTCTTATTCTATCAGTCAACAATCAGGCACAATTTTAGGATAACTGTGATGGAGAATACCTTCTGTATCTAGAGAAAGATTTGTAGAATTTGAACAAAGACCAAAGACTTTTACCTTTAACTTAGGGGGAAAAAGTTATCTTTTTATGTAATGTTTCTGTCTCTCATACTTTATTTTTTTTCCCTAAAGGATATGATTTCCCTCTCATCACATTCAACTTAGATCAATATATACCATGGAAACAAGGTAAAGACAAACTGGGTTCTGTGGGACATTGGAGGAGGGAAGCAAAATTAGGGGGAAAATTGAAAAATGCAAAACAAATAAATAAATTTTTAAAACCCCATTATTTATTTAAAACAATGGGGTTAAGTGACTTGCCCAAGTCCCACAGTTAGGCTTATTAAATGTCTGAAGACATATTTGAACTCAGGGCCTCCTGACACCAGGGTCAGTGCTCTATCCACTGTGCCACCTAGCTGCCCCTATTTTCACTTTTTAAAAGCTATTTTATGTTTTTTTTTCTCATGGTCTTTTTTTTTCTGTGTCAATTGGAGGTGAAATTCTTCTTTTACAACATAACTAATATGGAAATATATGAAACATAATTGCATCTTTATAACCTATATCTGCTACTCAGTGTCACTGGGAGGGGGAGGGAGGGAAAGAGGGAGATAGAAAAAGGTGCAACTCAAAATCTTGCCAAAAGATAAAAGTTGAAAACTATCTTGGCATATAAATGAAAAAAATAAAATAAAATTTCATTAAAAAACTTTACTGACCACATGCTATAATAGCCAATTAGATTATTGTAATGTAAGAAATTATAAACTTACAAATTTTGCCTATGTTGAAAGAAAATTAACCTAAAGTTATTTGGCTTATTGATGAAAAGTATCAGATGAGATTATTAACTGAGTTATTTCAAATTATTGTTTCTTCTAGTGTTTACATAAATATGAAAAAAAAAATCTTAACATTGTGAGAGGGATTTTTAAATCAACAAATTATAAATCCTTATAAACCCTTTGCAAGAGGCAAGAGTTCCCTGTGTTATGGAATTCCTCCGGAAATTCTTGCACAAAATGGGGTAAACCTTTTAAACTCGCTTCATCTAAAGATATATATATATATAGATAGATAGATAGATAGATAGATAGATAGATAGATAGATAGATAGTTAGTTTCTATGTGGAATTATTTCTATAGTTATATTTAAAGACAAAAATTTATTGAGTATATTTTGAAATTCTGGTAAACATTATATAAAGGTATGTTCCCACTAGCTTAGGAAAAATCAGTTTGCTTATTGGAGCAAAAGCAAATCAAAACACCTTTTTCGCTAAGGAAGATGGCACTAAGAAACTTCATGGTAGTTAGATATTTATTTTGTTTTAACGATTTGGGATTCTTTACAATTCTTAAAGAAAATTAGTACCAACTTATGGTTGGGCAATTACAATTTCATATATATATATATATATATATATATATATATATATATATATATATATATATAAACACTGAATAAGAAAGATATATCTGTTATTTTATAAGTTCCAAATTAATTTAATTCATAAAAGTTAAGTGATTGTTCCTTTGATATTGGGATGAATTTAAGTTATTTTTAATAAAAGAAAATACTTTTGAGGAAAATGCTTAAGTCTTGAAAAAGTTTTTGAAAAAATCTTTTCTGTGATATGCAGTAGACATAACTTTTCATGTATAGACTAATTCAATGCAATAATAATTTGATGTTGATACCAATTTTGCCCAACCTACCTTGATTAATTAGTCTTTTGAATTCTGCATATTCTTTTTGAAGCTTCATTCTTACAGTTTGTTTGTGTTCTTTGACCTAACTTTAATGGACACTTTCAAAATAATAAGTAGCACTCAAGCAACTCAACATCTCAGTTCTAAAACTAATGATTTTGTTTCTTGTTCTGAATTGGCTATTATAACATTGTCTAGGTTAAGATTTAATTCCTGAATTATATGGGTATAACTAGACAGAGGTAATAAATCATTGTTATAAGTTTAAGGTTTGAAACCTCTTTTGTTTGTTCTAAGAAATGATATTTTGATACAAAAATAATATGTAAAGAATTGTAATAATTTCTTTTTCTAGGGTTTTTGCAAGGCAGTGTAGTTAATTGGCTTGCCCAAGGCCACACAACTTGGTAATTATTAATTTTCTGAGGTCAGATTTGAACTCAGGTACTCCTGACTCCAGGGCTTGTGCTTTATCCACTGTGCAACCTAGGTACCCCTAAGAATTGTAATAATTTCTCACATATCTTGTGTAACCTGAATGGAAAATCTGAGTTGTTCTTACATTTGATTATTTAATCTGGAATCAGAATATGTGTATAAATGTTTGTAAAACAATTGATTCACTTAAAATTGCTCACATTGTTTAAAGGAATTCAGAAAACATAGTCCATCTTTATGCTTATTTGAGCATGATTAATAATTGAACATGTTTTACTCTAGTTAATGTTTCATAAAATGACTATATGCAATTTGGAATTATTGTAGTTATACATGCCAAGCCTTTGTTATTTTTTATTAAGTATCTTAAAGAAAATCATTGGTGAAATATTGATAAAATAAATTATGATTTTACTGTGAATCTCTTGCTCTCAAATTAAACTAATTTTCTAGGATATTTTTCTTTTGCGAACTGAACACACCAGAAACTCTGATTTTTGGAACTTGCTATGTAAAACCTTACCTGATATTATTCTGATTTTGCTCCAAGTATGACTATCAACAAGTACTACAAAGCTTATCTTCTGTGAAGCCAGCAAACTTAGGGTATTATACTAATAAATTTCTCTTGAGAAAAACTAGGAGAATGACAATCAACATGAAGCTAATGTAGAATTCTGCTGTCTCATTTTTCCTCAAATGACATTTACAGTATCCCAATGGGCTAACTTTAACACCAGCTCAAAACAACTAGCCAGCTAGAGAACCTTTGCCTGGAATTGACATCAAAATAAGGGAATACTTTTGCTTATTATTCTTTTATAGCAAATTTCCATTGTCGTGTTAAATTATCTGTATAAACACAATATTGTGTACTTATTTTATAGACTAATATTGAAGTACATCTGAATTACTGTAGTAAGATGCAGGTATAAGATTTGAGTCCCTTGGTCTAAAATTCTCTATATTCTTAACAAAAAAAAAAATAACTAATTGAGCATTTTACCTTTGGCATCTGTTACTGGCTACATATTCTTGTGTTAGTTAAGATTATTCAATTTCTCACAATGTTACAGGAATAATTATGTGAATGTTATAAAGATCTGTTGCACAAAGATATGATTCTTTTATTAAGTGAATATGATAATTGCCTAAGTTCTATTTTAAAGAAAGGAATAACAACAAAATAAATTGTCTCAGAAGAAGAATGACTTGAGTTCTATCTAGTAAATGCCTTAAAGAGAAATTTATTTCTATGAGGGATTATTCACTTAAACTTGAGTTGACATAGAAAATGTTTTATTATAAATAACTTAATTGATATGCATTGTTTTAAAATTGATTATTCAAAGTGTATATATGAATACATATATGTGCATGTATATGTGCATGTATAGGTATATGTATATAAAAAATCCCTGAATCTTTTCATGTAACTGAAATTAATCTTTTAAATCAAGTCACTTTTGTATTAAAGTCTATATTCTTACGAAAGTGTTCTGTTATTAATTTTTTTTAGTGAACTGTTACTCTAATGATGGAGGATGAATAATATCAAGTATAAAAATTAATGCCAAATGTAAAGGTGAATGCTAATTTTCTGTTTTTATCTGTTTTCATTGTATAACAGCATGACAACTGATCACCTAAATTGTAAATTTTTTTAAAAGGTTTCAAATTTCATTTTCTTATAAGAGAAATAAAGTTTGACCTGGTTGTTAGCAAAGTAAAATTTGTGTTAAGATTAATTTTGTAGAATGCTGATTTTATCAGAGAAGAAAATTTCTCCAAGGACCTGAACTGGAGAAGACCTGATCAGAGACCACACCTGAATACAAGACTGAATAAAATGTTTTAAGAGGAAACAATCAAAATTTCACTTTTCTGTCTCCCTTTTTGGTGCCTTTTATTAGCATAGCTCACTTAGCAAAGTGGACTGACATTCTGATTTTGTCAAAACATTGTCCATCTTTCTCTTTTCCTTTCACAGTATCTTCCCTTAAATACCCTACACTGACTGCCGACATCTTTTGCAATTTTAGATTTGGTTGTGGTCTACTTCACACTGTGATATTTCCCTCCATTAAACCCCTTCATGGTACCTCACTTTTCCTTCCTTGGTCTACAAGTGATGTCATGGCATCATTCTGATCAAAATGGGGAAACTCTTGATATTCCTTAAGAGCAAATATAAATTTTGTCTGCTTTTTTTCCTCTCTAAAAGTATGTCCCCATTGTACCAAGCCAGTGAGTGACACCATATTGAAAGCAGAAGACTCACATGATTTGTATAAATAATAAAGTACTCATTATTTTTTTTTAGGATTTTGCAAGGTAAATGGGGGGTTAAGTGGCTTGCCCAAGGCCACACAGCTAGGTAATTATTAAGTGTCTGAGGCCAGATTTTAGTTCAGGTACTCCTGTCTCTAGGGCTGGTGCTCTATCCACTATGCCACCTTGCTGCCCCTAAAGTACTCATTTTAATGGAATATCTGATACCAAGTTCCCCTGTCCCTTTAGAATTTCACTTTCTGAAAGCAGGATCTGAAAAAATGGCACTGAAATAGCTACTGACTTTTTTTCTGATCCTACTTTCAGAAAGTGAAATTCTAAAAGAATCCCTCTCCAAAACTCCATTTTGGGATCCAGTTTTCTACTCAGATACCTATGCAGACGCACATGATCAGAAAATTTCATTAACATTTATGTCATCTTTTTTTTTCTTGCAACCAAACTCTAAATATTTATCTGTTATTACAACAAGATTTGCTAGAAGTATTTCTTCATCAGAAATAAAAGAATTTGTTGTCCTTCAAATAGAAATGGGCTTGAATAAGAGATTTTTCACTAAAATTCCACTGTTCCATTCAGACCCTTTAACCTGGAGGTTAGTAGCAGACAATGTCTCATGATCATTATAGTCTTAGAAATGCATTCAAAGATCTCTGTCTTATTAGTCATTTTTTAAAACATCTGAGTAAAGTTCCTCTGCCAATCACAGTGCTTGAAATATCCTCAACATCAAAGTTCTGTATGAAGAGAATATTTGAGTCCCAGTAGAAATTAAGAAGGAACTGAAGAAATAAAGTTAACTTTTGTTCATTATTAAGTAGAAAAAATATAGCAAAAGAAGCTACATTCTTGAACATGTTAAATTGAACCATGCCAACCAAAGTAAAATTAGACTAATAGAATTACATAAATGATAAAGTTACAAATTTGGAACTATAAGGGACCCTACAAACAGTACCTTCAATTTAGAGATAGAGTGAGAGTAGATATATGGGTAAATATTCAGGTCTTCTGACTTTCAATACTGCACTGAATTAGAATTAGTTTTTGATTTGCTTTGGATGATTGGAAATGGGCACTGAAAGCATTGTAAGGGATTTTACACTGAAAAAAAGAGAGGTGATAGTGAAAATGTGATTCAAAGTTAATGCAAGAACTAACAGTTTTATAAAGCAAAATACTAGTCTTCTGTGGATTAAAAAAAGATCATATGGAAAAAATAGTAGAGTAACAATTTAAATAACTATAAAAAAGAAAAACAGACAAAAAAACACATTGGACTTATAATATCTAAAAACACAGTGGAAAATTTTAAAGCAATATTCAGAGGTTGAGAGAAAATAGGGAACTAACTCAATAGTAGAAAATAATCATAAATAGAACTCAATATATATAAAAGCTGATAAATGAATTCTAAAAAAATCTCATCTTCTACAGAAAGACTTTCTCAACTACATTGAATTCTAGTGCCTTCTCTGTGTTAACCATTAATTAATCTTTGTGGAATTATTCCTTTTCCATTAAAAATATTTAGTCTTTTATTTTCCACCAGTTATATGTAAGATCAATTTTAACATTTTTTACAAGTTTTGAGTTCTATATAGTCTCCCTTTGTCTAGCCCTCTTCCCTGTAATGAAAAAGCAGCCATTTTAATATAGGTTATAAATGTGTAGTAATGCAAAATATTTATATGATAGTCATGCTGTGAAAGAAAGCATAGGACCCTATCTTGTAGAGAAAAATAGCAAAACCTCAAGAAAAATAAAGTTTAAAAAGTATTTTCAATCTGTAGTCAAGTACCACCAGGGTATAAAAATCTTCATCATAAGTCCTTCAGAATTATCTTGAGTCAGTGTATTACTGAGAAAAAATTTAGTCGTTCACCAATGTTTGTCCTACAATATTGTTGTTACTTTGTTCACCGTACATTTCCCTTTGCATCAGCTCATGTAAGGTTTCTGGGTTTTTCTGAGAGCATCCTGCTCATCATTTTTTATAGCAGAATAACATTCCTTTCCCCATTTTATGGGCATCCCCAAGATTTCTAATTCCTTGCCAGTAGAAAAGAGCTGCTATAAATATCCTTGTATATATGAGTCCTTTTATTTTTAGTTTTTCATCTCTTTCGAGATACAGATAGGTCAAAGGGTATGAATGGTTTTATGAGCTTTTGGGTATAGTTCAAAATTGCTCTGCAGAATGGTTTAATCACTTCCCAACTGCACCAATTTTGCATTAATGTCTCATTTTTCCTATATCCCATCCAATATTTGTCTCCTATCTGTAAACTTTTCATAGCTTCTGATCACTTAGCAAATATGGAATAGTTCTTATTTTTAAAAAATTGACTGTTATCTATATGTTTGAGAAATGAGGCCTTTATCAAAGAAACTTGTTTTATTTTTTTAATTTACTATTACTAACTGCATTTCCCTTCAATATATACCCTCATTTCCTGTTTCTTCTATTCTTTCTATCTTTTCACATTATTCCTCCTCAAAAGAATTTTTGATTTTGACTATTCTCTCTCTTATTCTACTCTCCATTCTGTCACCTGTCCTTTATCTTATTCCCTTCCACTATATCTTTTATAAATGATAAAATACATTTACATAGCCAATTGAGTGTGTATATCATATGCTCTTTGAGTCAATTCAGAGAAAAATAAATTCATACACCTTCCACTTCTTCCACTTCACTCTAAAAGATTTTTCTTGCCTTTCATGTAGATAAATTAACCTATTCTACTTCTTCCTTCCCTTTATCCCAGAACAATCTTTCTTCCTCTTTAATTTTATTTCATTAAATATCATCCTGTCATATTCAACACATGTATGTGAACTTCTGACTTCCTAATAAAGTTCATATGATTTACAGTATCATCCTCTCATTTAGGAATATGAAAAGTTCAGTATCATTTAGTCCTTTATGCTTTCCCTTTCCTGTTTACCTTTTAATGCTTCTTTTGTTTGACCTTTTCATCAGGAAGGTTTGAAATTTCCCTACTTCAATGAATGCCTATTTTTTAACCTGAAAAACTATGCTTAATTTTTCTTGGTTTAAATACAAACTCTTTTGTCTTCCAGATTATCATATTCCAAGCCCTATGCTCCTTTAATGCAGAAACTTCTAAGTCTTGTGTTATCTTGATACTTGGTTTGTTTCTTTCTGGACACTTGCAATATTTTCCTCATTGCCCTGAGATCTTTGAAATTTGGCTATAATTTTCTAAGGAGTTTTAATTTTTGGAACTTTTTTAGGAGGCAATTGACTAGATTCCTTTCATTTATATTTCTACCCTCTGGTTCTATATGAAGTCAGGTTTTCTTGAAAATTTCTTGAAAGATGATATCTAAGGAATCTATCCTGTCACTGTCAGAGGAATGACTACACAGAACAAAGAGGGTTATCATGGTGCTTGAGGTCAATCAGTAGTTTTAAGTGGATAAGTCATCCTTCATATTTTTTTTGCTATAATGTCACATCACTGAACATTCATCCCATCCCGTTTTCATTTGTTTATTTGTTTTCTGTAACAAGTAAGGGGAGGAATAGACAAACAATTTGCCTGAGTTTTTATTTCTCATGGTTTGTATCTGAAATAAATCCTAGTTGCAATAATTATAAAAACCCTCAGCTATCAATTAGGGAAAATATTGAGTTGGATTCCCTAGAGTTATGGACAGATAAAAATTTCAGAAATGAAAAGTCAACCAGTGAGAAGAATGGTCTGGTAAATAGCAATGCTTATAAGAAATTATGGGGAAATGTCATCATAGTTAAGGATTTCATGATCTATCTGAAGAAGAGGAATCAGAAGAATAAGTTTTCATCCACAGCTGAATGCCATTCTAATCATTGTGGGATTAATTTTTGGGTTTTTTTAATCCTTTTCTATTTTAATTTCAATATGTAATCAAAACATTCCCACTGGTGCTATATCTCAATTCTGATAGAATGGGGTAAAAAGGTTATGGGCCACATGAAGAAAATGATATGCTTTGTGTCTCTCTTATTATTACAGAATTTGTTGATAAAGATCTTAATTATCCAAATAATTAGAGAAAGAGGTGCTATTATTTTGAAATTTCAGTTAACCATATTTGCTTTCAATCGAATATTTCCAATCTTGGATTAATGTAGCAAGCTCAGTTTGAAAATCTAGATTATCTTCACTCTGAAATAATGTTCAAGTAGATGTTGTTATTAAACAAAATGTTATAGAAGCTCATTCAGTCCCTGAACCTAAGCTCTCATTACAGAGAGACTCATAGAATATCAGAGCCTGAAGGCATCTTGAAGTTCAGTGAGGCCAATCTTTGTTTTACTTTATATTAACAGCATATTTAGCATATTTTAATAAACTCTATTTATCCTTTTTTATTTTAATGTTTTTTTCATTTTCCAGATGGAAAATCTGAGACCTTAAGAAAGGAAACACAAATTAGGCTACAATGTAAATACAGGTAAAGAACAATCTGGTATCTTGGTGAAGTGAGTCAATGGCATGAAATTGCCAAATACAGAGGGTCTTTTTTGAATTATAATTTATTCATTTGATTACTAGTAACACCAATAGAACTTCCCTATAGTTTGGGCTCAGCTACCAATTATGGATATTGGACACAGATTTATACATTGCAGGTAAGAATTTTCTGTCTGTAATCAACTCAAATTAAAAAAAATTAAAAAGGACAAAGTATTAATAAGCAGTTTTCAGATGGCAAAAAGACAAGACATCAGTAGCCTTATGGGACCAACTTCTTAGTGACAGATTTTAAATTAAAGGTCTTATAGCTAAAATACAGAAAAGATGTTGTCAAATCTAAAGGAATTTGAGTCATCTCTCAGTTGATGAATGATCAAAGGATTTAACCAGTTATTTTCCCAAAGCAAAACAAAACAATATATAAAAGCTCTGACTCATTGATTACAGAAATGTACATCAAAATGACTTTGAGGCATCATTTTATGACAGATTTACTAAAATGCTAGAGGAGAATAGTGACAATTATTAGAGCGGATATGGAAAAACTGGGGCACTAATTCATTGTTGGTGGAATTGGGAATTGATCCAAGCATTTTGGAGATGAATCTGAAATAAATAATAAAGTGTTATTAATATATTTATAATCTTTGACCCAGGAATACCTCTACTCGTCTTATTTCCAAAAGTAATCAGGATAAATGGAAAAAGAACAATGTTTTAACATCATATCAAAATTTATGGGATGCAGCCAAACAATTTTGAGGGGGAACTTTATATATTTAAATACTGATATGAATAAAATAGAGAAAGAGAAGATCAATAAATTGGATATGCAACTAAAAAAGCTAGAAAAATAATGAATTAAAGATCCCCAATTGAATACCAAATTAGAAATTCTTAAAAGCAAGGAAGAGATTAATAAAACTGAAATCAAGGAGACCATTACTTAAAAAATGAAATTGAAATCATTTTATGAAAAATTAAATAAAATGGAAAAGCCTTTGGTTAATCTGATGAAAACAAAGAAAGTAAATAATGAAATTACCAGTATCAAAAATGAAATGGATAGATATAATGCAGAGTTACTTTTCTGAACTTTATGTCAATAAGTTGGATAACCTGAATGAAATGAATGAATTTTTACAAACATATACACTGCCCACATTAAGATAAGAGGAAATAAATTACTTAAATAACTCCATTTCAGAAAAAGAAATTGAACAAACCAATAAACTCCCTAAGAAAAAGTATCCAGATCAAATCATATGATTATCTCAGCAGATGCTGAAAAATGCTTGGATAAAATACAGCAACCATTCCTATTAAAAAGAATAGAAAGTTTAAGAATAAATGGATCTTTCCTTAAAATAATGAATAAATATCTAATACTATCAATAAATATTATGTGTAATGGGAGTAAACTCAGAATATTTCCAATAAAACCAGGGGTGAAACAATATCACCATTACTATTCAATAGAGTATTAGAAATGTTAGCTCTAGCAATAAAAGAAGAAAAATAAATTAAAGGAATCACAATTGGCAATGAGAAAGCAAAGCTTTCACTCTTTACAGATGATATGATGATATACCTGGAACACCCAAATAAATCATCTAAAAATCTGCTTGAAATAATTAACAAATTCAACAGGGTCACTGGCAAGTACTTGGTGGGGTTAGCTGGTGAGAGATGGCAACTTCTTACAATGAGTCAGGCTTCTGCTCAGGAAAGCCAGTGAATACTCTATTGTCATGCTTGGTCCATGTACTTGTGCTGCTCCATGCCCTGGGAATGTGATGCCCATACATCAATAATGTTGCTGGCTGTCTTGGCAAGGATAGAAGTAATCAGGACCTGCTCATCTGTTTGGGCTGCAGGCAGACTGTGGTAGTTGGATTCTGCTCCATTTAAGGTCTTGCCTGGGAGACTGCTGGGATCCAGAAGTAATTTCTGCTCCTCTCGATGCTGGCCTGAGTCTTCATTGTTACTGCTATAGCAGCACCCCATGGTCGGGACCAGCTGTGGGGGGGGGGGTCAGATCTAGAGGACTGGCATCCAAAAGGAGCCATTCCTCATCACATGACCCATGACCGTGGCCCATAGGCTCCCACTGGCCACACTGCTGCCACCACAGCACCAAGAATCACCAGGCTATCAGTTTCCATTGCCAGAAACTCTATGATTTTCTCTTTTATCTAATAGTTCTGGAATTTAGCCACAATGTTTCTTGGTGTTTCCATTTTAGGATCCCATACAGGAGGGGATTGATTTATTATCTCAGAAACTATTTTGCCTCCTGGTTCCATGATGTCAGGGCATTTATCCTTCAGTATATCCTGCAATATCAAATCAGGCTTTGTTTATCCTCAATGATTTCAGGAAGCCCAATTATTCTTCGGTTGTCTCTCCAGGATCTATTCTGTAGGTCAATTGTTTTGATGATGAGGTATTTTACATTTTGTTCTACTTTTTTCAGTTTTTTAGTTTTCTTTACCAGATTATTCTTGTCTCGTGAACTCATTAGTTTCCACAAATTCCAATTTTTTTTAGAGGCATTTTCTTCATTTACCTTTTGGAACTCCTTTTCTAATAGGTCAGTTCTGTTGTTGAAAGTGTTTTCCATTTGCCCAATTGTGGTTTTGAGAGAATTATTTTCTTTAGGCACTTGACCAATCATATTTTCATTTTCTTGTTGCAAGATGATAATTTTCTCTTGCTAAGTATTAGTTTACTTTTGTGTTTCTTTCCCCAATTTTCCAACTGATTTTTAAACTCCTTCCTGATCTCTCTCTCTCTCTCTCTCTCTCTCTCTCTCTCTCTCTCTCTCTCTCTCTCTCTCTTTCTCTCTCTCTCTTAAATTTCTGATTTGAACTCAGGTCCTTCTGACTTCAGGGCTGGTGCTTTATCCACTGTGCCACCTAGCTGCCCCTTCTTGATCTCTTGTAAGAATTCTTTCTGGGCTGGAGGCCAATTCATATTCTCAAAAATTCTAGATCTATCTGAGTTAGGATTTTTGTTTTCAAGGTAGCTTTCAATGGATTTCCCTTTTCTGCTGACTTTTCTTCAGTTTTCTAGGATCATGTGTTGATGGAAGGCTGGTTCACAGACCTTTAATGTTGAAATCCATAGAGACTTTGCTTACTGGGCTTAGCAACACCAAATGGGCTGGCAAGTAGGAGATGCTAGTTGCTAGATTTTGATTTGTGACCCACTCCCTAGACCCGGGGGGGCAGAGGATTCCTACAATGTTGGCCCTTGGGATATAGAGTTAATATCCATGATTCTCACTCAGCCCTGAGGGAGATCTGATGCCCAAACCTGAGGCTGTGGGTGAGAGGTGGGGGGTAGTTTACTGTATTTATACTGGAAGGACTCACTTTATCCAACAGGGGAGGGAACTCAACTGTAATCATTACAACTCCACTGAAATTATGTGGCTGTGGCATTTCTAAACCAACCAAGTTGACTGGATCGATGTCAAGATGCACTCTGATGCTCTCCTGTACACTGTGCTTGAACTCTCCTGCCAGCCAGTCACAGAGCCAAAGTTTCTGCATCTATTCTCTTGTTAGTTCCCAGGCCTCACCCTGCTACCCATGTGCTAGCTCTCTGCACTCTGCCCATGGTTCACCCAAGATCCCCTGAGACAAACCTCATTGTAGATGTTCTTCTCCTCTGTTCTTTCCTGAGTTCTGTGGTTCCAAAATCTTTTAAGAGGTTTGATTCATGTTATTTCTAAGAGAAAGTCAGGAGAACTTAGGTCAGTGCCTGGCTTCTCTCACCGTCTTGGCCATACCACCTTAGTTCTTCCACTGGAAGTGGATGGAATTTTCCATCACAGTCTTTCAGAATTGTCTTTGATCATTGAATTGCTGACAATAGCTGACTATCATAGTTTGAACATCATAGAATATTGCTCTTCCTGGGTGTAGTGTTCTCCTGGTTCTGCTCACTTCATTAAACATCAGTTATTCTTAAGTCTTTCCATATTTTTCTGAAAACTACATCATTATTTATAGAATGATAATATTCCATTTCATTCATAAACCACAACTTTGTTCAGTCTTTCCCCAATTGACAGGCATTCCCTTAATTTCCATTTCTTTACTTCTATGAATATTTTTGTTCATGTGAGTCTTTTACTCTATTTTATGATTTCTTTGGAATTCAGACCTAGTAGTGGTATTGTTAGATCAAAGGTTATGCACAGTTTCATATATATATATATATATATATATATATATATATATATATATATTTCATATGTGGGAACTTTCACTTTTCTGTCTTCTTCTGAGTGTGTATTTTTAACTCCCGCATAACCATAGTAAATGCCTATGGGCAGATTCTTTTTTTCTTCTGTTGTTTGTTTCCCCAACCTATGATTTGATTTCAAGTCTTTGTTATAGTGTGCCTACTTAGTAAACTAATTTAAGTTAAAATCATCATTTTTATTGTATTAGATAGGTCTTCCCATGAGCAATTAATATTTTACTATTTTCTATATCATACTTTATTTGTATGAAAGTGTTTTGTAATTTTTTATTTTGTTCCTGGTAAATAAATGCAAACATATTTGATATAATCTATTGTAAGTCAGGGCAGCTAGGTGGTGCAGTGGATAGAGCACTGGCCCTGGAGTCAGGAGTACCTGAGTTCAAATCCGGTCTCAGACATTTAATAATTACCTAGCTGTGTGGCCTTGGGCAAGCCACTTAACCCCATTTGCCTTGCAAAAACCTATTGTAAGTTGAATGAAATTTTTCTTTCTATCTCTTATTATTGGACTTTGTTGGTAATATATAGAAAAGTTAGTGGTTAATATGAATTTGCTTTATATTCTGCAACTTTACTAAAATTTTTAATTACTTTAAGTTGTTTTAGTTGTTTTTCTAGCAGTCTGCAGAGAGAGATTTTTGTTTCCTGATTTCCTATTCTAATTCCTTTAATTTCTTTTTCTTCTCTTAGTATTAAAATTAGAATCTATTATAGAATATTAAACAATATCTACTAAAAATACCAAGGAACAATTGCAATAACAAATCCAGTAGATCTTAGTCAGCAGGGTCCACACTTTTTAACGTTATACATTGGTCAATTCTGTATAAGGAAACATATACTGTGACTAGGTTTAAGTATATTGTCCTACTTCTTCTGCTATTGTTTATTTGATGGTAAAACATGACTGGAATGCTTTAACTACTATGTTCTAGGTACCAAACTATAATCTAGCATGTTTTAGAATATTTTAGCCATTTAGGTCTTAATAACAACCTCAACTACACCAAATGTTCCAAGGAGGCTCTTCTACAAGATCTAAATTTGAGACTGTTTATTGTGGCTACCCTCTACAAGTAAAGCTAGCAAAGGTATGTGTTCCTTCTTTTAAAGTCTTAAGATTTATTGATCCTTCAGGTTTGGGAATCAATCTTGGTGGACTACTTCAGTGACTGAAGAAGATAGAACTATGTTCAACCTGTGCTCACTTTTTAGGGAATTTTCATTTTAGTTTTCACAGAGGAATTCAATTATTTAGAATGTATAGTTCCTTCCAAAATGCTTGAAAATTTGTATAAGATTATTCACGTGTGGTGGTGACTAGGTTGCTCAGTGGATAGAGCACTGGCTTTGGAGTCAGGAGTACCTGGGTTCAAATCTGACCTCAGACACTTAATAATTGCCTAGCCATGTGGCCTGGGGCAAGCCACTTAACCCCATTGCCTTACAAAATCCAAAAAAAAAAAGATTATTCACATGTGGTAAAATTGACTCATCCATGAAACACCAAA
Source organism: Macrotis lagotis (assembly GCF_037893015.1). NCBI lineage: Eukaryota > Metazoa > Chordata > Mammalia > Peramelemorphia > Peramelidae > Macrotis > Macrotis lagotis. Next base: position 660,151,952 of record NC_133658.1, read on the forward strand.
CTAGGAAATCTTATAGTATATGTTAGTATTTGTTATATAAATGATTTCTATGTGATTTCATTATTGGACATTTTCAGACATAATGGTGATCATTTGTCAATAATAATTTTGCATTATTAATTTGTTTTAGCAATAAGCAAACTACCATATCTCCTTATGTGAATTTTTGCAACATTTTTTGATATGTAGAACCATGACCTGAAAGATTTATACTTGATAGTGCTATTTTGTGAATACTTTGTTTTGCACTAATCGAACCTATTGATGATTAAATTATTAATTAATTAATTCTAATTAACTCCAATATAATTCTAATTAATGGTAAATAATTCTAAATATAACATAAATGTACCATGACTTTCTGCCGTCACTAATTGCTGTTAACTTCATATCAACGTCGATTAGCCAAATTTTCCTTGTAGTCATAGCAAGTGATAACACTTCTTTTTAACCAGCTATTAAATTTCACCCTGAAAGTTTAAGATTCTCATTGTATCATGAGATCATGAGATAAATTAAGCAGACTTTCATATATTATGTCCTATTTATTAAAGAATTTTTTTCTTTATAAAATATGTAGCTGGTATTTTGAACCATTTTTTCCTGTCTTTTTTTGTCTTGAAATCAGGGGTGGAGCCAAGATGGTGGCAGGAGAACAGCTTTTCTTAGAAGCCTGCTCCAAAATATTTTAAAAACCTTAAAATTATGATTAACTAAATTGCTAGTGATAGAACCCACAGAAGGATCCAGTGAGGTATATTCTCCAACCCAAGGTAACCTGGAAAGTAGTGGGAAAGTTCTGTTCCACAGGGTTGGAGGGATGGCAGTCTCTGGAGCAAGGTTGCTTCAGACTTCTGGGAACAGCCTCAGGAGGGACCCCAGGATCCTGGCAGTAGAAGAAATTTCCTGACTTGCCATCACAGGGATTACTAAGCACATCTTGGAAGATCAGTAGGGAGACCTCTGCCAGAATGAGCATGAAGGCCAGGCTAGTATGGGCCTACTCAGCACAGCCATGGCCCTCAGGGCAGGCCAGGTTCCAGGAAATGGACACAGGCCTGAGGAGCTACATAGCAGGGAGCCGTGAAGCTGAAACCTGAGTGCTCAGCCCAACTAAGCTAAGGGAGTAGACAGAGGTCAAGGCCTGTCCTTGAGAAAGGATTCTGGGACACCGACCATATTCGCTCCCTGGTAATAGTCTTGGGCCAGCATAGAGCAGGGACCTTCTGTGTAGCCCTGGGGCAGAGGGGTAAGCTTATGTTCATTCACAGACCAGAAGAGTAGTCAGAGACTCCCATAAGACATTAAAGGAACTGAGGTACTTGTGGAGTTGTCCCAATAATACTCAAAAGCTCAGGAAGCACCCCAAAACCAGGAACAGGCTGGGGAACGAGTAAACAGAAAAAAAAGGAATCTGACCATAGACAACTACTTTTGTTGCATGGAGGATCAAAAGACACAGTCTGAAGATTAGAAAGTCTAAGCTTCTGCATCTTAAGAGTCCAGGAAATATAGAATTTGGGCTCAGACTATGACAGAGCTCAAAACAGGTTTTGAAAATCAAATAAAGGAGGTAGAAGAAACAATAGGAAGAGAAATGAGAGAGATGCAGGAAAAAAAAATATGACAATGAAGTCAGTAGCTTAGTCAAGGCAATCCAAAAAAAATGCTAAATAAAATAACATTAAAATCCAGTTTAGGTCAAATAGATAAAACAGATCAAAAAGTTCATAAGGAGAAGAATGTTTTAAAGAGCAAAACTGTCCACATGTAAAAGGAGATAAGAAAGTTCTCTGATGAAATCTTTCAGATATAGAATGTAGCTAAAGGAAGCTTATGATTTTGTGAGAAATGAAGAAACAATAATTAAACACAAAAAGAGTGAAAAACCAGAAGAAAATGTGAAACATCTCTTTGAAAGAGAAACTGATCTGAAAAACAGATCTAGAAGAGAAAGTTTAAAAATGATTCAGCTACCTGAAAGTCATGATCAGGAAAAGAGCCTTGACCTCCTTTGAAAAATTTGTTTTGTATTTTAGGCAATGGTGTTAAGAGGTTTGCCCAATGTCACACAGCTAGGCAATTATTAAATGTTTGAGCTTGGATTTCATCTCAGGTCCTCTACTGCACCACCTAGCTGCCCCTTGACCTCATTTTTAAAGTATTTCTACAGGAAAATTTAACTGATAGTCTAGAAGCAGAGGGTAAAATAGAATTTGATAGAATCGACTGATTTCCTTTGGAAAGAGATCCAAAAAAACAACCTCCAGGAATATTATAGCCAGGTTCCAAAACTCTGACATCAAAGGAAAAAAATCTAAAAAGTCAGAAGGATATAATTCAAATATCATAGAACTACAGTAAGGATTACACAGAACTTAGCAACAATTGCATTAAGGGCTTGTAGGGCTTGGAATATAAAATTCTTAAAGGCAAAAGAGCTTGGAATGCAACCAAGAATCAACTACTCAGCAAAACTGAGCATCCTCTTTCAAGGGAAAAGATGGACTTTCAGGGAAACAGGGCAATTTCAAATGTTCCTGTTGAAATGACCAGAGCTGAACAGAAAATTTGATCTTCAAGTACAGGACTCAGTTGAAGCATAGAGAGGCTGATTAAGAAGGGTGAATTATGAGGGACTTAAGGATGATTAACTGTGTGTATTCCTACATAGAAAGATGATACTGAAAATACTCTTATGAACCTTTTCATTCAATAGAGTAGGTAGAAGAAGACTTTAAAGATGAGGCACAGGAGAAAGCAGAACTGGAAGATATTACGTATTGTAAAAATGTAGTCAATGGGTGAAAAGGAAATGTCCTGATTGTAAGAGAAAGGAGGGATAGAATAGGATAAGCTATTTCATGTAAAAGAGTCAAACAATAACTTCAATGGTGTGGATGGGGGGAAGGTGAAAGGAAATGAGGGAGATTTCTTTCTCATCACAAATGGCTCAGAGAAGAAACAGTATACACACTCAATTGGGTATAGAAATCTAGAAGAAAAAAGGAGAGAATGGGGACAGGAGGAGTGGAGGAGTATGTGAGTGATAGAAGAGAGTGTGGATTATAGGAGAAAATAGTCAGATATAACGCATTTTTCTTTTACGTTTTGCAAAATGGTGGGCTTGGGTGGCCTGTCCAGGATGGAGTGGCCAGGTGGTTGCTGGGTCTCTGGGATGGGCTTCTTGCCCTCAGGGCCAGTGCTCCATCAGCTGAGCCACTCAGCTACCCCACAGCACATTTTAGAGGGGGGGACTGAGTGAAAGAAGAGAGGAAAATAAAATAGTTGGTATTGGGGAGGAATGGATGGGGGGAATTACAATAAGCACTAGCAACTAGGGAAAGATATGGAAGTAACTTCTATGATGGACTTATGATAAAGAATGTTATCTACCCAAAACAGAGCTGATGGTATGTGAACACAGACTGAATCACATTATTTTTTATTTCTTTCATTTTATTTTCATGAGGTTTTATATTTTTGTTCGGGGTTATTATCTTTATTCTTACAACAATAATATTTTAGTAATGTATGAATTAAAGAAAATTAAAAAAAAAAGATAAGTTGAAATCATCCATGCCCTCTAACCTTGAGGTGTTATATCATAATTTATTGGTCGGTCACAGGTCTATTTTTCTATTCATGATTAGTTACATGACCTTTTGAATGGCAGTTTTATTTTAAGACTCATGTTCAAATGTGGATATTATCAGTTTTGAAACACAGATAAAAGATAAGAGTTTTAAAAAAATGTAAATGGGGTATGAATGAAAAATTTTAAACTGAAAAAGAAAACATAAAAATTATTACATTTTCCCCATTTGCCCTATGGTTATCTATAAGTCAAAGAAAGTTATAATAAAAAAATCTTTACCAACTTTGGAAATTAAAAAATAAATAAAATTTGAAAGGGAGGTTTTTCAGAAAAAACTGGAGAAATGTAATTTTCCCTGTAATTTGATTTTGATTTTCTAATTTTTTTAGACAAAGCAGTCAAATTAAGATAACTCCTGCATTATATCTTAACAAATAAAAATATATCTTAGGGAGAAATAACTAATAAAAATAAAGCACAAATAAATTAATAAATATGGCATGGCTAATTTGGTCTCTTTGTATGTAATGAAATCATGAAAGAATAAAAATTAAATGACAAGATTCACATTATTTTATTATTTTTTTCTCTGGGAAATTCAATTTAAACTATTATTCCCTTATAGTTCTATAGTCATGAGTCATTAATTCTGAGCCTGAAATGTATTAGTTCAAATATTTCAAATACTTTTATATAATCTCCGAAACAGTCTTTATCAACCTTAGATATAACAATCTAATGTGAATCAATAAGCGTGCTGTCTAAAAACTCTCAGTTCTGAGTTCTGACATTAATCATCAGCTTTCTGACACTAGATGCTCCAGGAATGTCACTCAGAAAAACCAAACAAACAAAACATAAACATTTGCAAAATTGTTCAGTCTTACAGGTAAGCATTTTCTTTGGGTACCTGACCCTCCCCTCATAAGAAATATAATGAGAACAATTTGTGTAATTATTAAAAATATTTCAAGGCACAGCATTTTAGATACTTTAACTTATAGTTCCATCACTGAATTATTTTTTTCTTTGATTCTGAGCAGGCAGCCCAAACTTTTAATGTCCCATGAAACTCTCTAAGTCTGTTAGAACCATAGAAAATTGTTGATATGCATTAATAGGCAAACATCACTGATTTCTTCCTTAATTAATGAATTCTGAATTAAAGGGTTTTTTTTAATATAATAAAACCCATAGTCATTAGTTAATACTTCTTCGTAAGAATTTTAATTACATTCTTAACACTTCCTCATGAAAGGTAATTAGATATAGCCTATGTATTTTAAGGTTAAAAGCTAATTCATTAGAGAATAATCTGTACCTTCCAAAATATTATTTGCAACATTCCCTATATGGAATGCATGACTTAAAAATCTATCAGTATTGCCCATACTGCAACTATAAATATTTCTTAATTGAAAAACCCTTAATTAAGGATTTCTCATGTCATATGGAGACATGGTGACTGATACATAGTTGTTAGGTTACTGGATTTAGAATTAGCAGATCTGATTTTAAATTCATAATTTTTCAGTTAATTAATATGGATAAAGCCTGGATTTATTAATTTAATTTCTCTATGTCTCTGTTTCATCCTCTAAGAATAAAAATAATGTTTGCACTGCCTAGTTCATGGATTTGTTGTGAAGTAATTATTTTTAAGATGTTCAGTCTAAAAATACATTATTACTATTGTTAGTGTTGTCATTATTATAGTGCTTATATATTGTGATGCAAAATAATAACTAGACTGAACATTTCATAGATGAATAAGTTCTCAATATATTAATTTTGCATTTCAAAATGTTTTAGCTTTTCTGGGTTATTGTTTCATTGTTTTACCATGTTCTGTTAGTGTTCACCAACTTGGTCTCTTCCTGATTCCTACAGGGTATATTTGTTTTGGTCTTTTCATTGATAGGGTATCCTAATTTCTTTTCACTTTCTCAACAAAGGGAATGGGGAATTAATTTTGAATTCTCTGAACTTAGTTTTAAATTTACAACTCATTTGGGCTGGGTTAGAAGCGTGACATATTGTTTGCTCATACATGATGTTCTTACTATTTTGATATTGCTTCCTGGTGTAGCTCATAATAAAATAGAACTTTGAAATTAGAGATGAAACACAGTATTATTGTAACATTTCATTTCTCTCTACATGAGGCCCTATAGATGTCTTAAAGTTTTAGTATATTGATCATTGATGTTAGTGCAATCATTGACATTAAATGTATAGATGTTCCCTTATATTGATACATAGTCTTAATGGTGTTGTACTATTATTATATTATTTCACTGCAATGCTTAGTAATGTTCCAGAAATTAAAGCTATCTCTATTGTTCTCTATCTTTAAGAAAATTTTCAAAACAAATGAATAATTTTTAAAGTAATTTTTGAAATTCATACACATATTTGTATGATCTTAGTGTGTTTTTTTTTCATTTATTTTACATTGTTCCCTAATGGAGTCCCATCAAATCTATTTTAAAAATGTTCTTTTCTTGGTATTTTTTCTTTATAGATATTAATAATTTTTTAACTTCTTATTCTTAACATATATGCTCTCATACTTTTTTCAATATTCATTTTCATTTCTCCATTCTAAATTTTAATATTTGACAATTGAATGTCTATCTTTTTTAGATTAAATAATAACTTTACATTTTGTGAGACTTGAAAAACAAGTTCTCTAGCTTAGTAATTTCTCTTTTTTTCTTTGATTTTTTTTTTAGTTCTCTTTTGAATTATAATTGTTGGGGTTGTTGGATGACACAGTGCATAGAGCACCAGCCCTGGTGTCAGGAGGACCTGAGTTCAAATTTGACCTTGGACACTTAATAATTACCTAGCTGTGTGAACCTGGGCAAAACATTTAACCATATGGCTTTGAAAATAAAAAGGAATTACAATTATTTCATCATTTACATTTTAGATTTAAGAAGGACCAGAATATATGATTATCTCATAGATCTTAGCTACATTAATTGTTATTGTTTTTATTTTTTCCAAGGCAAAGGAGTTAAGTGACTTGCTTGAGGTCACACTGCAAGGAGAGGAGAGGAGAAGGGAGGAGAGGGAGGGGAGGAGGGGAAGGGAGGAGAAGGGAGGGGAGGGGAGGGGAGGGGAGGAGAGAAGAGGGGAGGAGAGGGGAGAGGAGGGGAGAGGAGAGTTTGACTCCTAAAAGAGTAGAAAGAGGTTGTCACATAATCAGTTGACATGTATGCCTGTTTCTTTTAGTGTTTTAATTTATTTTTTTTCTATATTTTTTTACCTCAAAAAGAATGGATGACATTTTGTTTTGTTTTTTTCTGTTTGACTGACATTTGACTTTTGGAAACAAATTTTCCTCTAATGTAGTATATGTGATAGATAGATAGATACAGATCGAGAGAGAGAGAGAGAGAGAGAGAGAGAGAGAGAGAGATGGATGGAAGGATTAGATAGATACTTGGATAAAGTTAGAACTTAATTCTAGTATCTTTGGGAATTCTCTTCCAGCAATCACTTGGACCATAAGGACAAATATGGAAGACAGTATCTATCATAATTTTGTGTGCATTTTCTTATTGGTACAATAATTCATAGAAGCATATTTGAATGGTGTGATGATACATTAAGCTAATAGAGGGAAAGTGGTTTATCATAACCATAAAACACAAAATTGAGAGAAAACATAGTTGGAACTCTTCTTAAAATGATGCTTTAGTATAGAGAATCAGTTACTAAGGAGAAAAAGGGCTCTATGACAGAAGAATTTCGATGTAGCAAGTGAAGAGAAGCAAGAAGATACCAAACAACCAGTGTCTAGGAATGAATGATTTAAAAGATAACTAAAACTTTTCCTAAAATATCTCATGTCTTTTGATAATTCTATTGCAAAGAACAAATTGCTAATATAATTTATTTTCAAAGTGCATTTTAATAAAAGTCATATTTTCATTATTAATCATTCTTTAAATTGTATTATTATTTGATCATGAAATGGGGAAAGTTGTTTTTTTAATTTCTGCTTTTCAGTTTTTGTTTTAAATTTCTTTTTGCTCCCGAGTATGATTAATATTCACCAAATGTCTCATGCATTTTACTAAAATAACAAAATTTATATTAAGTCCAGTCCTTTATTTAGAACTATTAAAAATAATTCTCTATAACTTAATTCATTTCTGTTATTTCTATCTTTATATATTTATCTTTGATTATTTCAAAAGTGATTTGCAGAAAGTTCTTTCTATTAATGCTTTTGCTTGTAGTCTTTAAACAATTAATTATTTTACTTTAAAATAATAAGTTACTTGTGTATATACATACACATACATATATATTAAATATATTTAATAATCGATAGTTATGTTTCACAGACTTAGTCAGAAATATTTGAGTTCAAGTCCAGTTTCAAATACTAAGGAAATTTGTGAGCATGTGAAAGTCATAATCTTTGTCTATTCAGTTTTCTCACTCCTAGGAAGGGGAGGACTATAGCATCTATTTACCAATAAAATAATTTTAATGCAACTTGTAGACCTTAAATTCTTTCTTTGAATATTTCTATACTTTATCTTTCAATATATCCATTAATCATTATATATTTATAATGTTCTTAAAGTTTGTTTATTTTACCGAATTATTGTTCTCTGGAATAATGACTTCAGCTTTTTATTTTTCAAAGTCACCTATTCATAGATTTTTGAAGGCAGATATATCTTGGATTTTGTGTTATCATTCTCTCTGAAAGTTATCTACTTCTTATTGTATAGATACTAGACTTGTATTTTACAGTTATAGAGAAATATGATGAAAAATGCATTTATTAATATAGATTGGCTGCTTTTTTTCTTTTAAGGGTTTAGTTAGTTTTCTACAACATTGAGAGAAAAAAACCGATTCAATAATGATCATTCAATCATTGTGTGAAAGAAGCAGGATCCTAAATTAAATCTTCATGGCTTAGTAGCAACCATTCTATCCACTATTCCATACTGTGTCTCTTCTTTTTATAGGCAGTCTTGATCCAATGTCAAGCTTATAAACTCTAAAAGTTAAATAACTGTGTTAAGGCAATGACCAATAACAACTTCATAGGACCAAAGATGAAGCATGCTTACCTATCTTCTTTTAGAGCAGTAATGAATCAAATGTGCATTTGATCTAATTTGGAAAGGTATAAATTATAGACTAATTTAATGTTGATATATATTTGTTATTTAAATTTTTTATTCCATGTTTTTAGAGTAGGAGTTAAAACAGAGATGTAGTGATAGTGACAGCAAAAAAAGAAAATGAAGTAACATTGGATCAAGGAAGATGAGGTTTAATTTCTCTCTCTGATATATAAACTGTGTGAAACTAAACATATCAATGCTCTATGAATTTCTCAAAAATAATCAGTTGATTACATCAGCAGCATAAATTTTATAAAACTTTTCACAGCAATGAATTCATAATCCCAGCTAGTCCTTTTCTTACACAAAATTCAAAATTTGTAGATGGTTATTAATTATAAAATAATTATGATTATATATCCTCAGTAGCTAATGGAAAGGTTACAAGAACCATGAGAGTCATTGGCAATAAAAGAATTGGAGGAAGAGACAAGGAATAAAATTAAAATTCCTAATAAAAACTATTAAAGAGAAGCACTGTGAAAAAAATCTTTGCAACTGTATAGGCAACATGGGAAAAATAATATAGGTTATTAAACCTCCAAAATGCAATAAAATAAAGTGTTAGAATGGAGTCAATAGGGAATGGGGAAATTATCTCTATTGCCCTGGAACAAATCTCAAAATTTAAAATCAGACTCACACAGAAACTTTTGTGTTGCTACTGAGCAATGTATTACTTTTATATCCAAATTAAAATAAAGAAGCTCAAGTTTAGTTAAGGTATGTCAAAAGATAGTTGCAACTTTCCTTAAAAGTGGAAAACTATAGCTTATTTCTTTCATTGAATTAGTAATCTGTGTTTGGCCTTGGGATATCTTTAAGAATGTGCAACAAGGTGTAGGGATGGTGAAGTTTATAGATGATTATTCAATTTGATTAAAGCGGAACTGTTCATATTAAGAAATGTAAATACTAGTTCCTTCAAAAATCTCACCACATTATCATTATCACTAGCATATCAGGAAAATAGAATAAGGGGAGAAAATATAAAAATGTTCTCTCAGAAAAACAGAAATAAAAATCATGAATAATATATCAATAAATCATAATAGTGAAGAAAATATGTTGGTAAGGCCAAATTATATGTGGATAGAATCCAAAGTCAGAATTAACTGAAAATATAGTAGAACAGTTCCAGAACTTCTTGTTCAGAGAAAATGTGATTATTGCACAGAAGGAGCCATGATACACCTGACATATAAGGCTAAATTTCTCAGATCTACACAACAATGAAAAAGAAAAAAAAAAGACAGTCTGATAAATTACAAATCAAATGAATATAATGTGTCAAAAGTAATAACTATCCAAATGTGATCAAAGAATTATTTACATCTAAGCAGTCTGATGTCATGTTAGATAGGATGCTGGACTAGATTCAGAAAGACTCATCTTTCTGAATTGAAATCTGGGATTCCATGGACAAATAATTCAAGCTTATTTCCCTAAATTTTCTTACTTATAAAATGAGATTAAAGAAAGAAATGACAAACCTTTCCAGTAAATCTATGAATGCCAAAAATTAAATATGAAGAGATGTACACAACTGAAAAATGACTAAATAAGAAGACTTAAAAACAACTAGGCAATGTTCAAATGCTCATACATTAAAAAGATAAATTATATTGACTGTTAAGAATCATATATTTTCCAAGAGTTGTTAAAGAAATATAAATCAATAAGCTCAATTTTTTTTCTTTATAAAGAAACAGTAGAGAGACAGAAATGAATTACATTTGTCACATGAAGTTAAGGAACCAAATAAGAAGGACATTCAAACATTGAGTAATAGATAAAAATTCAGAATTTCATAAATTATTTCTTTATTCAAAAAGTAAGGTAAGATGTAAAAATATCATAGCATAAGAAAGAATAAAAAAATTGTTACCTTTAGATAGATATCTGAGGAGGAGTTTTTTTGTTGAGAAGATGTTTTTCTGGAGTAAAAAAAATCCAACTTGAGCAAAGCATTACTGATTTATCCTGTTCTATTTTTCCACCAAATAGGAAGAAATAGAATTCAAGATCTAGTGATTTTCTCTGAATGGGAATGTAAATATGAAGGGAGGGGATTAGATAATATATTCTAAGTCAAACAACTGAATATATTTAGTTTTTATTTTTTGAAGAATAATTTAATAGTTCAAAATACTAAAATTAATATTGACAACAATGTATATATTAAAACACTATAAAATGGAGGAAGTGGTAAATTATAATATAAAGAAAATTCAGTATTTATCTGGGACAATAATTAATTAAAAGGAAAGCATGGTGTAGAATATTATCCTATGAATGAAAAAGAATTCATGATATATATAGTCAAGAGAAAATAGATAATGTGTAAATTCAATAACCGATTTTATATCTAGCATTTAATCCAATTGCTTCTTGAAATAACTAAATGACATGGTTGATATAAATTTCTGTTAGTAATAAAAAGAACAACTGATAACTGATGTTATTTTATATATATATATATATATATATGTGGTTATAATACATATATACAGATATAAAAAGCCTTATATGTGAGTTATGATGTTATTACAATTAATTCAAATAATTTTACTTGATTATTTAAGGCTCTTTAAGTATACAATCATATGTGTTTGTGTGTGTGTGTGTGTGTGTGTGTGTGTGTGTGTGTATGTCTATTCACGTATATGTCTATTAATTAGATGGTGGAGTAAATGGTGGAAAATTGAAACACCATGGGGTAGATAAGTGACACAGTGGATGGACCACTGACCCTAGAGTCAGGAGGAACTTATTTCAAATCCAACCTCATACACTTAATACTCAATAGCTGTGTGACCTTAGGTAATTCATTTAACCTCCTTGCCTTGCCTAAACTAGGAAAAAAATTAAAAAAGAAAACACTAGTGCATTGCTGGTAGAGTTCAAAACTTTTAGAATTAGAAATTAAGGAGATGACCATTAGTTTTAATTCAAATATGACATATTTTTAACAAAAAGGTGTTAAAAATAGCTTAGTATTTGTTTCTTTATGATATCTTTGATGTTCCAAGGTTTTCCCTTTCTATTTGTTTAGTTCTATACATATACATAAAAAGGAAGATTCATTCCATACATATATATATATATATGTATGTGTATATGTTATAGAGCTAAAATATTTTTATTCATATATACAAATAAATACAAACATACCACCAATCCATATACACATATACATCCTTTCGACTCAAAATATTCTAAGAAGCTTTATATTTAGAAGAATTTCTTGAATCTAAATTTCATATCCTTCCTTTACAATTTAATAAATCAATTTATAAAATAAACAAGAAAAGCTAAGTTTTTTATTAAAATAATTCTGAAAACTCGTATTTTGTAGTATAGGAATTTATAAATTAGTAAAGAAAGTATATATTTTATTGATCAAATGTTTTCTTTCCAAATACTAATATATTTGAAAAGCAACCAAAGAGAGAAATATAAAAAGATAATATGTTGTATATAGCACATTTATGTATATATTAATATATAATTTATTTATATATATTGTAAAACAATTATACTTAAAATGCATTTTTAAAAAAATTGAAAAAACTATGCTTTGGTCTATATACAGACTCCTTAGTTTCTTCTCTGGATGTGAATGGTATTTGCCATTACAAGTCCTTTAGAAATGTCTTTCATTGTGGTAATACTGAAATGAGCAAGTTCATCATAGTTGATTATCACATAATGTTGTTGTATGTGTGCAAAATGTTTTTCTGATTCTGTTCATTTCACTAAGCATCAGTTCATGCAAATCTTTCCATACTTTTCTGAAATCCAGTCCTTCATGATTTCTCACAAAACAATTTTATTTCACCACATTCATATACCACAATTTATTGAGCTACTACCCAACTGATAGGCATCTAGTCAATTTTCATTTCTTTGCCATTACAAAATGGCTGCTATAAATAATTTTATATATTTTTTTAAACTTTATGATCTCTTTGGTATATAAACCTAATAGTCGTATTGCTATATCCAAGGGTATGCATAACTGCATAAGCCTTTGGGTGTAATTGCAATTTGCTCTCTCCAAAAAGATTTGATCAGTTCACAACTCCACCAACAATGCATTAACACCTCAGTTTCCCCACATCACTGCTAACATTGATCATTTTCTTTTTTTGCCATATTGATAATCTGTTTAACCTCTTCATCTGAGAACTGCCTATTCATATTCTTTCATATTATATATGTATATATATATATATATATATATATATATATATATATATATATATAAATTTGAGTCAGATCTCTAAATATTTTAGAAACGGATCCTCCACAATATGCCCAAAGAATAATAAAACTGATCATGCCCTTTGACCAAGAAATACCAATACTAGGGATACATATATAAGAAATCATAAAATATGGGAAAAGTTGCAAAATAGTCAGAACAACTCATATTGTAGTGGCAAAGAATTTGAAATTGAGGGGATACACATCAATTGGGGAATGACTGAACAAGCTATGATATATGAATACTATGGAATATTATTTTTCTATAAGAAATCATGAATTGGTGGATTCTAGAGAGGCATGAAAACAATTACAGGAACTGTTGCTGAGTGAGAGGAGCAAAACCAAGAGGACATTGTGCACATTAGCAACAACATTGTGAGTTGATCATCTTAGATGAATGCAGTTCCTCTCAGCAGTTCACAGAGTTAGGATAACCCTGGGAGACATGTTATGGCTAAAATCATCCACATTCAGACAAAAAAAAACGACAAAACAAAATAAAACAAACTACAGAATCTGAATGAACATAATTCACTTAAAAAAAAATTCTTGTTTTTCTTTCCTATCCCATTTTCTTTCCTTTTCCCCTAGTCCTAATCCTCCATACAGAAAATGTTAAGTACAAATATACATGTACAATGTTCACCTGACCATACTTTGTTGAGGGGTTAGGGGTGGCAAGGGAGAGTGGAAGACAATTTTGCAACTTATAAAATATGCAAGTAGATACATGTTGAGAAACTTTAATAACATGTAACTGAAAAATATATATAGTAAGAAAAAAGAAAAATAAAGACATGAGTCCTTTAACTAATACTACTATGAAAATTATTTCCCAACTTACCTGAATTCCTTTTTATCTTGGTTGCATTGGTTATATTTTTCAAAAATTTTCAATTTAATGTATTCAAAATGATTCATTTTGCATTTTATATTGTTCTGTATTTCTTCTTGGGTCAAAAACTGCTCACCTTTCTTCAATTTCTTTTTCTTCTCTTATTTCTTTTTTTTTTAGTTTTTTTCAAGGCAAACAGGGTTAAGTGGCTTGCCCAAGGCCACACAGCTAGGTAATTATTAAGTGTCTGAGACTGGATTTGAACCCAGGTACTCCTGACTCCAGGGCCAGTGCTTTTATTCACTATGACACCTAGCTGCCCCTTCTTCTCTTATTTGTAAGGCAAAAAATTTTTGTAGTATAGTATGAATAATAGTAATTTTATTATGAAAGATTCTACCTCTTTCCCCTTACATATTAATGCTTTCTGATATTTATCATTTTTATGAAAATTTCATTTATGCCTATACTCTCTAGTGTTCTTAATAGGAATAAGTAGGGGATTTTTGTTTATTTTTTGCCAAAATTAGTTTCAGGATCTACTGAGATAATTATATGAATTCTGTTAGTTCTGTTATGGATATGTTTCATTTTGGTGAATGTTTTCCTCTTTCTTGCATTCCTGGTAGAAATCTGACCTCATCCTAAGTGTACTATATTCATGATAAATATTTTCAGTGTTTGTTCTAATATTTTATTCAAATCTTTTCAATTGATATTTATTAGAGAAATCAGTCTATAACTTTATTTCTTTGTTTTAATTCTTCCTTATAGTTTAGGTATTGGTATCACATTTGGATCATAAAAAAAATTTGGTAGGACTCTACTTATTTTTCCAAATAGTTTATCAAGAATTGGAAATATTTGTTTTTTAAATGTCTGGCAGAATTCAACTGATGCCAGAGATTTTTCTTAGGGAGTTTGTTGATGGCTTGTTTTATATCTTTTATATCTTTATTTTTCTAAAATGGGATTATTTAAGTATTTCATTTGCTCTTTTTTAATCTAGTTTTTTTTTGTTGTTGTTGTTGTTTTAGCTTTTTGCAAGGCAAATGGAGTTAAGTAGCTTGCCCAAGGTCAACCAGCTTGGTAATTATTAAGCTTCTGAGGCTGGATTTGAACTCGGGTACTCCTGACTCCAGGGCCTATGCTCTGTCCATTGTGCTACATAGCTGCCCCCTCTTCTTTTAATCTAGACAATTTGTATTTTTTTCTGTAAATATCATCCATTCTGCTGTGTGAGACAAGCAGAACCAGAAGAACATTGTACAGCCTAACAGCAACATGGGGGTGATAAGCAACCTTAATGAACTTTGTCACTACATTATTGCAACAATCAGGCACAATTTGGGGGTATCTGTGTTGGAGTATACTATCTGTATCCAGTGAAAGAATTGTGTAGTTTGAACAAAGATCAAAGTTTATTACCTTTAATTTTAAAAAATCTCATTATATAATTTTGCTATCTCTTATGCTTTATTTTTCTTCCTTAAAGATATGATTTCTCTCTCATCATATACAAGTTAGATCAATGTATACCATGGAGGTAATGTAAAGACTAACAGACTGCCTTCTGTGGAGGGGGGGAAGGAAGCAAAATTAAGGGAAAATTGCAAAATTCAAAATAAATAAAATCTTTATTTTATTAAATTAATAAACAAATAAATATTCATCCATTCCACTTAGATTTCCAGTAGTATTGGCATATAATTGGACAAAATAAAGTATTATTTTAATTTCAATGGCAGTGAAATCAACCTTTTCTTTTTGATACTTGTAGTTTGGTTTTCTTTGTTTTTTAATCAAATTAACTAAAAGTTTATCTGATTTATTCTTTTATATGAAAACAGATTTCAGTTTTATTGATTGGTTCAGTAAGTTTATTACTTTCAATTTTATTTATTTAATTTTCAGAATTTCTAATTTAATATTTAATTTGGGATATTTACTTGAGGTTCTTTTTCTAGCTCTCTTAATGGCTTACCCAAAGAATTGATCTCTATTTCATTCATGTAAGCATCACATTCTCTCTCAGTTCCACTTTGGCTGGATTCTGTACATTTTGCTGTGCTGTCTCATTATTGCATATCTTTGATACAATTATTGATTAATTCTATGATTGTTATATGACCCACTCATTTTTAAAATTAGACTATTTAATTTTCAATTTGTTTTTAATCTATCTTTCTATGGCTCTTTATTAAAAATATTTCTTGAATCAAGAAAGGATGCATTTACTACTTTTGCTTTTCTTCAATTGATTTTGAGATTTTTATGGCCTAATACATAGTCACATTTGTGTAGGTGCATTGTGATAATGATGATGATGTTTATCCTTCATTCTTTTCTTTTTTAGTTTTTGCAAGGCAATGGGGTTAAGTGGCTTGCCCAAGGCCACACAGCTAGGTAATTATTAAGTGTCTGAAGCCAGATTTCAACTCAGGTACTCCTGACTCCAGGGACAGTGCTCTATCCACTGCTCCACCTAGCCACTCATATCCTTCATTCTTGAAGTAGACTATGACATCAGGGAGGTCAATGGTACTTGACAACTGTACTTGATTGAAGGAGCTTACCAGCCTCACTTTCTCCTCTGCAACCATGTAGCTTCAGTTGTCAGATACAAATCAGGATGACTGGAGATAGCCCTGGATAAGAAACAATCAGTACTAAGTTACAAACCTAAGGTCACACAGTTAATGTGTTTCTGAGTGCTTGAGGCTGTATTTAAACTCAAATCCTCTCCTGCATTGATGATGCTCTACCCACTGCACATCTAGCTTTTCTGAAGTAGGTGCCATGTACCACAAAGAAAAGTTTATTCTTTTCTATTCCCATTCAATTTATTCATACTTCTATCGTAGCTTATTTTTCTAAATTCCATTAACCTCCTTAACTTCTTTCTTGTATATTTTGCAGCTGCATTTTTCTAATTTTGAGAAAGGAACGTTGAGTTGCTCTACTAGTAGCTGGCTATTGCTTCCTGTAACTCACTTAACTAAGGATTTTGATACTATACCAGTTTAAGCATAAAGGTTTTGTATTGATATGAATCCATTGTCTATGGTACCATTTTGGAAGATAAAGTTTCCTACTACCTCTATTTTTGCTTTTGCTTTATCCGAATTAAAGATGTTACCCCTATTTTTTTCATACTTCAGCTGAAACTTAATATATTATGTTCCAGGATTTTGCCCTTATTCTTTTTTTTCATTCTGTTTAAGATATGTTTCTTCTAAACAATATACTGTACAGTTCTATTTTCTAATTCACCCAGTAATCTGCTTTTGTTTTATGTGATACTTTATCCCATACATGTTCACAATTATGACTGCTAATTATTTTTTCCATATTCTATTTTCCCCAATTATAATTTTTTCCTCTCCTTTCACAGTCCTCCTCAACAGTGTTTCTCTTTTTACCACCACTTTTCTCCATCTGTTTTCCCTTCTATCAGTTTTACTCCCTGGAGTCAGGAATACCTGAGTTCAAATCTGGCCTCCTACACATAATAATTACCTAGCTGTGTGGCCTTGGGCAAGCCACTTAACCCTATTGTCTTGCAAAAAGTAAAAAAAAATAAAGAAAAGAAAAAAGAGAATAAGGTTCAAACAATGCTCAACCCTTCCTTTATTTCTTCCTACTCTAACAGATCTTTCAAACCTCTTCATGTTAAATCATTTATTCTAATCTACCTATCCCTTTCTCTTCTACTAATATGATCCCCTTTTAAATATTTTAATTATTTTTATTAACTCATCATTAGATCTTGATTGCTGGTTGGTACTGTCGCTAAGACCTGCCACCTTGCCCAGACACCATGTGCACTGGGCTGCTCTTATTTTTGTCCAAGTAAGACATAGACCTTTTCTTAATTTTTCTAAGTTATCTTAATCTTAAAAAAAAAAAGTTTCTTCTTTGTATAGGTTCTGTCACTTCTGAATCCATTAAGTAGCTTTATTTAACATTGCTTCTGGGGACTGAAGAGATCTTAGGCAACTTTCTGATTTTTCTCTACCATCTTACTGAATTTATTCTTAATCCTATGTATAATATTTCTAATGAATATTGAAAATATATATTATAGAAAAGTCCTACATATTTGAAAACTTTCATACAAGCTCTTTTTTTTGTGGTGGCAAAGAATTGGAAATTGAGGGGATGTCCATTAGTTGGGGAATAGCTAAACACATTATTGTTTGAATACTATGGAATATTATTGCTCTATAAGAATCCATAAATGGTTGAGCGCTATAAAAACAAGGAATAAATTATGGGATCTGATGCTGAGCAAAAGGAATAGAACCAAGAGAATAATGAACACATCAACAATAACATTGTGAGATGAAAAACCTTTATAGAGGCAGCTCCTCTCAGCAGTTCAGAGAGCTAGGACAATTGTATTTGACCAGTTATGGCCAATGTGATCCTCATCCAGAGGAAGAAAAAGAAAACACACGAAATACACAAAAACAATAACCCCTTTGAATCTGATGAACACTTTATAAAATTTATCTATTATGTATCTCTTTCCCTTAATCCAAGTTCTTCCTAACAAAAATAACTAATCTGTAAACACATTTATGAAAAATTTGTATGCACAATGCTAACCTGACTGTTTGCCACTGAGAGGAGGTGAGTGAGCAGGGAAGATGGAAGGAAATTTTGTAACTTAGGAATATACATGTACATATGCATGAAAATAAATAAATAAATGAGGGAATTTATATGTTGAAAACATTTAGTATAAATACACATATAATAGTAATAGGTTATTAAATTAAATATAATAGATTATATATTAATAGTTAAATTTGTAAACATTAACTAATAAAACATATTTTCAAATACAGACATATTGAATTTATATCTGTGTTGACTATCATGCTTATAAATACAAACCAGAGAAAACAAAGTCAAGAACAATTATTATACAGTAGCAGAAATAGTTGTATTAATGTAACTAACATTATTTAAGTTTAGTATATTTATGTCTGGCCTATGTTGGATTGTTTATGTTGGGGGAGAGGAGACAGGAAGGAGAGAGGGAGAAAAATGTAAAACTCAAAATTTAGAGATAAATGGCTGTTGAAAGCTACTGTTTCATGAAACTAGAAAAATAAATAAATGAAGAGAAAAAATAATTGTATAATTATTGAAAAAAATCTATGCAAGATGGAATTAAAATTTTTTAAAGTAATGTTAAGCCAAAGATGTTAAGATGATACAGTGAATAGTGTGTCGGTCTAGAGTCAGAAAAACCTGGATTTAAATACAGTATCAGATATTTGATTTTGGGCAAAGCAATTAAAAGTGCTGTTTCCTCATTTGCAAAATGACCAGGAGAAGGAAATTGTAAACCACTCCAATAACATTGCCAAGAACATTCCAAATATATGTTAAAGAGTCAAATATGATTGATATCAGTGAAAAAGCAAAAAAAAAAGTAAGGGCTTAATAAAATCTTTTAAAATCATTTACCTTTATAGGGAATATCATGACTTTGCTTCATATCATCTTCACTGAGCTCCATAAGACAATACTTTTCATAGGACATTGAGTTCATTGTCTCAGAAATAGCTCAGCAACAAACTCTTGTACAGCAGATATTAGTAAAGTGTCCAATACTAGGTTGTTTTGTAATACATAAGAGGAAATAACAGAAATAATCTTGTCTAGAATTAGGCAGAAGTGACTATGTATTCAAAACTTAGATACTTTATTAAACCTGTCTTTATATAAATAAAGAATTTTTCTAATTCCCCTATTACAACTCATGAAATCAGGGATGATTAAATATTTGAAAATTCCAAATGCCATCATAATTTGGATAAAAACACTAAAATCACATGACTTGTCAAGCTAAAAATATCTGTTAAAATCAGGTATATCAAAACCAAAATTAACACAAAGATTACTAATCCTTAATAGACAAGTAGTTTCTATTGCTTTCAAAAAAATCCACAAAAATATCCATTTTGAATTTAAATACATTCAAAATCACAGTTAACTACACACACACACACACACACACACACACACACACACACACACAGACACTCACTGTTGTGGCTTGCCTCACCTTGAGGCCCACAGAGACAACCTCCCTTCCAGAGGGAGCCTCCAGCTCACTTTTATTACCGCTTAGCTTCTACATATATACTTTTAGGTCTTCCGGGGTAGACCAAAGAATAATGAGGTAATGGGGGGTGTTCAATCAGGGTGCACATGCAGCGTCTTGCATTACAGGATAAGGCGGTATGTTAAGGGGGAGGTGGTAAAGCACAGTTGTGTTTTGTGCCCCTGGACTGTGGGGCATAATGTCCAACCCCCAAGGTCTCTGTCGCACCTTATCTCTCAGGGCAGCAAGCCAGCTCCTGCCAGGTGGCAGTCTGTTAGAATAGCCTGTGTTCCTACAACACACATAGCAGAGTGACACATACACATATAAATGTGCATATGCAGGAACTCACATATATACAATATCCACACAAACATATATGTATGCACACATAGACAGCACATAGATAGACACACATATTTACATGCAATATATAGGTATATTTGTAAGTGCATATATAGTATTTACATGTATACACATGTAGATTTTTGCATGTGTATGTATTGCTTGTATATACTTATGTATTGTGAGCATATATGTATTTTCATTGCATATTTATGAGTATCATATATGCATATAATAGGTGTAATGCACACATGTATGAACATATTATATGTAAATAGATGATATGGCATATATCTTCATACAAATCTTTCCATTCCTCAAACTCATAAAGAAGTTAAAAGACAATAAAACATTTTTAGAGTTTATTCTGTTTTTTTTGACCTCTGAGTAGATTCATTATTTCTTAAAAATAATATGAATTGAGTCACACATTTTATTAAGTTGTTCATGACATTTGATTCTGTTTTTCTATTACATATAATTTTTTCCATGGTTCTTTTTCTTATTTTCTTATTCTTAATGTTTGTTTGATTATCACCACCAAACATCATCACCATCATCATCATCATTATATTCATAGCACTGCATTGCTTTAGAAAGACTGTTAGTAGACCATAATATCAATGACTTTCTTTGTAAGAAGAAAAAAGATGCTTATGATTGAACTATAATGCCCTGGTCATTTGGTAAGAAAATAACCATGAATAGACAGCATTATGATATATTTGTAACTCTTACTTATTAAAAAATTAAGATAGTTTCTTTTTAATACTAAATAGATGCCCTGTGGAAGATTTTTATAATATATGACAAATAATCATATAAATGAGAACCCACCTTAATGATTTCATGTATCCATTGAAGAATCAAAGTAATTATAAAGTACTAATCATAGTATATGTTATGACAATTCTCAAAGAACTAATTAACATAAAATACTTTAAGCATTTTTATAACCAAGGACTGGTAACTACTCTAAATGTAAATTCAAATCTGATTCAGAAATTTTTTTAGATTGTGATTAATATAATTTATAAAGACAATTAAGTTTGTCAGTCCTTGCACATTACAGAGATGGGGTGTTGAAAGTCAGAGGATAATTAAGTCTCTTGGCCTTCAGTGAACTCAATTATGATCTCACTACAATCAAATTGCTGGATACTCATAAAATGTAGTGAGAGCTTACCTTAGAGCTTATCTAGGATATTACCTTAATCTGAAAAAGTGAATGCCAGAATGGTTATATAGAATATTCAAATTTTGTATATGTAGTTACTTAATTATAGAGCAAGCTTTCAACCCATTTTTCCATAATCCCAGTTACATGTTTTTTTTATTTTACTGTCTTATTATAAACAATACAAATATATAATTTTATATGAAAATAACATCACCAGTTTTTAAGTTTTTCACTGTTCATATTTCACTATATTCATATTTTTAAAAGAATAATTTCATTATTCTTCACTTTACATTTTCTTTCCACATCACAACAATTTTGGGGCACAGCATCACAAAGGATGCTTCTATTTTCCTAAATCTAAATTAAATATTTATTATGGGAATTTATGACTATCAAGTTAACCAAGGAGTCATTTTAATCAACTAGAAATACCTTAAGTTCCAAGATCATGGAATTATTTCTCAAGCACAGTATTTTGTAAAAAAATAAAATTAGGGGTCAACTGTCTGGCAGAGTGGATAGGGCACTGACCCTGGAGTCAGGAGGACCTGAGATCAAATCTAGCCTCAGTTAATGATCACCTAACTGCGTGACCTTGGTCAAATCACTTAATGCCATTGCTTTGCAAAAACTGAAAAATGAATGCATGAATGAATGAATGAATGAAAGAATAAACAAAAAACAAACAAGTAAATAAATAAATAACATTAGATAATTTCACTGACAAGTTTTTTTTTAGAAATAAACTATAGGTGATTTTATGGAATATTATAAAATACTACTGTTCTATAAGAAAACATATATGGGTGGACTCTAGAGAAGTATGGAAAGAATTAAAGGATCTGATGCTGAGTGAAGGGAGCAGAACCAAGAAAAAAATATACACATTAACACCAAATTGTGAGATGATAAACCCTGATGAATGTAGCTCCTCTCAGCAGCTCAGAGAACTAGGAAAACTATGCAAAGCTATGGGTAATGTTATCCCCATCCAGAAGACGAAACACAACACAAAACAAATAAAAATCCTACAGAATCTGAGAACCACTAAGTCACTTTCAAAAATATATTTTATATATTTCTTTCCCTTAATCCTAATTTCTCATACAGAAAAGAGATATCCTATAAACATGCTTATCACAAATGTGTACATCCAATATTAACCTGACTGTTTGGACCTGGGGTGAGAGGGGTGGGAAGGAAGAATGGAAGGAAATTATGTAACTTAAAAATGATACATATACATATGGATGAAAGTTAAAACAAAACAATTTCCCTAACATGTTTTCAGAAAAGTAAAACATCAGTAAAAAAGAAATAAAAGAAATGAACTATAAGATCACATTTAGGTGAGTCTCTGGGATTGCAATACCTAAAAAAGATAGTGTAAACTAATTATCAAATAGCATTGGTCATCATATCAAGGGCTAAAGAAAATCTTTTTATTCCTGAGGTAAAATACAGAAAATGTGGCAAGAGAGTTTAAATGTTTAACTTATACCTCTCTTTTCATTGTTTTTTTTCCTCTGATTATTTCATCTATTATTTGGAAATTGAATTGATGTAGGGCTATATTTAAAACATTCTTGTTAGATAATAATCAATTTTTAATGAAAAGGCAATAACTCTTCTTGAGTTGTTTCTATATTTTATTCAGTCTATGTAGAAAATATTGCTTTATTGGCAATTTTCCTCTCCTTTTTGCCTACATATCTGTCAATAACAAGCAAACAGTGATTCATTTGTGGATGGGTTACCTCATTTCTTCAGCTAGGTTAATAAATGACGCCAAAAATCTTCCCTTTTTTCTTGTTTTCCATTGAGAAAGATTTGTTGGGCTTTTTTGTCCTAGTAGGAGGTTAAAGGTAGAAAGTCTTGATTTATGAATCTTCTCTGTGGCTTCTAGCCTTTTCCTCGTACTTTTTAAAGGTATATGACATGAGGTAGCACACACAATGAAGCTTCTTTCATCTACCAAATCAGTGGGTGTGTCAGCTTTGTAAGAAACAGATAAGCAAATGGCAAGAAAGAATAAGAAATGTATAATTATATTGAAATGTGTTAAAAATGTATATAAGTTGTCAGAGAGTGGAAAAATCAAGAGAATAAAAAACTATAATTATAATACACATGAACAAAGGAGCATATTGCTTTTAAGCCTTTATAGTCAATCAAATAATGAAAAGGATTTATTTTAGTAGGTGGATTCCAAGTGTATATATGTATGTAAGGAATGCAGCAAATTATACAGTTGGAGACACAAATGTTCTGTTCCAACCAAGAGAGGAACTTTCATCCGTTTATAACAGTTTATGTACCTAACTAAGACGGAAAATTCCTTTCTTAGAGATTGGTTATGACAAAGATCAGAAGTTTATTCATTAAAAGAGGTTACAAATATTGATTTGCTTGTGGATAAATATATTATCTGTCATCTCCCAGAGATCTATCATCAAAAAGTTAATTGATATAAGGAGTTTATAAGCCAGAGGACAAGATCCAGAAGGCAGGGGGCAAATAAGAAAAGTGTGAATGCAAGTTTGGCAAGACAAAATATATGGTCCATGTAACACAACAACACAACATATAGAATCGTGTGTGTGTGTGTGTGTGTGTGTGTGTGTGTGTGTGTTTGGGCTTATGAAGTGTTTTTTGTCTCATATTAAGGAATAGTCATTTTCAAATAGAATCAAATATACAAGATAAGTATTTTTAAATGAGCAATTCCCTTGTAGCAATCATTTTCATCAGCCAATCAAAAATATTTATTAAATAATTACCAGGCATGATACATACATTGTGAATACTTTCACATTGTCAATTACGTATTACTTCTTTCCATTTGGTTCATAATTAATCATATGCAGACATTGACAGCAGTTTATCGTTTTCAATCATAAGCATATTATAAGAGAGTGATTTATGTGTGGTCAATAGCATATATTCAACTCTGAATTATTGGCACATTTCCTTTTTAACTAAAATAATATTGCCTAATTGAGACCTGATTTTTTAAAGAGTGGTTTACTGATTGGACAATTTCATAATGACATAGTAAATTTTGTACAGAATGAACAATAATAAAATCAGCCTAATTAGTTTCTACCTAATTATATTTGACTGTTTTTCCCATTTAATAGCTAATATATTCTACATGTGTATGAGGCTTTATTCATTATAAAAAGAAAAAAAATCTACTGATCTTCTAGTAAGGCAAATAGGGCTGGGAGCTATGTTATATATGAAATAAATACCACATAGTCTTAATCATTGTGTAGCTTATACTCCAAGAGACACACAGAAGGAGTGACTGCTGGCCAAGATGATAAAGAGAAGACAGAAACTGTGTTAAGTGCTCCTTGTTCCTCTCAAAAACAACATGAAAGAAACCTCTTAACAGAAATTCGAGGGGCAGCTAGGTGATGCAGTGGATAGAGCACTGGCCCTAGAGTCAGAAGTACCTGAGTTCAAATGAGGCCTCAAACACTTAATAATTACCTAACTGTGTGGCCTTGGGCAAGCCACTTAAGCCCATTGCCTTGCAAAAAAGAAATCTAAAAAAAGAAAACAAACAAAGAAAAGAAATTCAGTCAACAAAACCCCCCAAAAAAAGCTAGGAGTAAAGCATGTACCAACAAGGTCTGTCTCAGGGGACTGTGGGTGAACTTTGAGTGGAGAGAAGAGGGCCAGTGCATGGACAGCAGCTGGGGAAAGCCAAAGGACCAGCCTCAGTTGCAGAAGCTTTGATGAGTGGCAGGTCTGAGAACCAACTTTAGCTACAGAATCTTTGGCTGGGGGAGAGGAGTTTTGGTGAGCCCCAGTCCTGGATGACTGTATTCCAACACAGACAATCACAGAGCATGCCTGGAAAAGAACCAACTGGGCAAGGGACATGTAATCCAGACTTTCAGCAGAGCCATTGTCCCAGAACAAACATTAATAACCTCACCCACACACCCGCTCAAGTTCAGGTGTGGGCAACAGAGTTCACTCAGGGGAAAGGGAGATTAACTCCCTCCTCCAGGGCCCAGTCCATCGTTCAAGGTCAACTCAGACCATGCTGAGGGCCTCAAACATTAGAGAGAATGCAACCAGTGACCCCACTGGCCAGCCCTTGGAATTACTAAGCCAAATGAACAAAGCCTCCAGAGTTTTCAAAAGCAAACCTCTGAAAGCCAGCCTCCCCCCACCTCAAGATCCTGGGAAGATAAAGAAAGGCCAGTAGAAGGAGGGCCCATGGAGTAATACTTAGAAAGAATAGATTCTAACCCAGAGAGATCTAGCACTTCTGATGAGAATAAATATGGGTCTCTAACCCAGAAAAGACTTCCTTGAAGAAATCAGGAAGGAGTTTAAAAATCAGATGGAAAATTGGGATACACTCAAGTCACTGACAGGGGATATATTATATCTGTAAATGCTTACAACAATAAATTAGAGAAAGAGGAAATCAAATAACAAATATGAAACTCAAAGAATTGGAGAAAGAACAGATTAAAACCTCCCAATTAAATAACAAATTAGAAATCCTAAAAATTAATGGAGAAAATAATAAAATTGAAAGCAAGAAAACTATTGAACTAATAAATAAAACTAAGAGTTGGTCTTATGATAAAAGCAATAAAATTGATAAAACTTTGGTCAATTTGATTTAAAAAAAGGAAGAAGAAAATAAAATTGCTAGTATCATAAATGAAAAAGTTGAATTCACTTCCAATGAGGAGGAAATCAAAGTAAAAATTTGGAATTATTTTACCCAATTCTATGCCAATCTAAGTGAAATGGATGAATATTTGCAAAAAAAAATAATTTGCTCAGATTAAATGAAGAGGAATTTAAAAATCTAAATAAGCCAATCTCAGAAAACAAGCCATTATTGAAATCTCTAAGAAAAAACTCTCCAGGACCAGATAGATTCACAAGTGAATTCTATAAAACATTTAAGGAGCAATTGGGTCCAATTCTATATAAACTCTTTGGAAAAATAGGTGAAGAGGACCAATATGGTGCCTATTCCTAAAACAGGAAGAGTAGAAACAGAGAAAGAAAATTATAGACCTATTTCCCTGATGAATATAGATGCAAAATTCTTAAATGAAATCTTAGCAAAACAATTAAAACAAGTAATCACTAGTATAATACATTATGATCAAGCAGGATTTATCCCAGGAATGCAGGGGTTGGTTCAGTATTAGGAAAACTGTTAGTATAATTAATTATATCAATAACAAACCTATGAGAAATCATATGATTATATCAATATATGCTGAAAATGCTTTTGGAAAAATACAGTACCCATTCCTACGAAAAACCCTACAGAGTGTAGGAATAAAGGGATCATTCCTTAGAATAATAAGCAGCATCTATCAGAAACTATAAGCAAGCATTATTTGCAATGGGAATAGACTAAAGGCATTCACGATAAGATCAGGGTGAAATAAGGATGATCATTATCACCACTACTATTCAATATTCTATTAGAAATTTTAGCTTCAGCAATAGGAAAAGAAAAGGAAATGAAGGAATTAGAATTGGGAAATAAGAGACAGAACTCTCACTCTTTTCAAATTACATGATGGTATACCTAGAGAACCCCCAAAAATCATCTAAAAAACTACTGGAAATAATTAGCAACTTTAGCAAAGTCACATGAAATAAAAAACCCTCAAAAATGCTCAACATTTCTATATGTATATATGATCAGCAAAATATAGCAGAAAAACCTAGAAAGAGAAATCCCACTCAAAATAAATTCAGAGAATATAAAATACCTAGGAGTCAACCTGCCAAGGTAGACTCAAACACTTTTTGAAAACAATTGCAAAACACTTTTCACAAAATCAGATTTAAAGAAGTGGGCAAACATCAATGGCTCATGGTTATGTCAAGCTAATATAATAACAGTAACAATTATATCAAAACCAAACTACTTGTTTACTACCCTACCAATCAAAATTCCAAAAAAAATATTTAATAAGTTAGAAAAAAATTAAGTAAATTCATATGGAGGAATTAAAAGTCAAGAATTTCCAGGGATTCAAAGAAAAAAAGTGCATACAGAGGAGGTTTAGCTTTACCAAATCTAAAATTATATTAAAAATCGTCATACATCAAAATTGTATGATATTAGCTTAGAAAGAGAGTTGTGGATCTGTGAAATAGAATAGGTTAAATAGCAGGAAATGATTATAGTAATCCACTGTTTGATAAACCCAAAGAGTCCAGCTATTGGGATAAAAACACTCTCTTCGATGAAAACTATTGGGAAAATTGGAAGTTTGTATTAGAAGACACTTGGATTAATCCAACACTTCACCCTCTACTCCAGGATGGGATCAGAATGAATATAGGAATTAGACATAAAAAACAATTTTATAAACAAACTAGAAAATCAAGGAGTAGTATACCTGCCAGACCTATGGAAAGAGACCTAGTTTATGACCAAGGATGAGATGGAGAACATCATTAAAAAAATTCGATAATTTTGATTACATTAAATTAAAAAAGCTTTGTAAAGATAAAACCTCTATAAACAAGTTCAAAAGCAATGTAATAAATTGGGAGACAATTTTTACAACTAGTATTTCTGACAAAGGATTCATTTCTAAAATATACCAAGGGGCAGCTAGGTGGTGCAATTGATAGAGCACCAGCCCTGGAGTCAGGAGTATTTGAGCTCAAATCCAGCCTCAGACACTTAATAATTACCTAGCTGTGTGGCCTTGGGCAAGCCACTTTACCCCATTGCCTTGCAAAAACTAAAAAATAATTAATTAAATGAATGAATGAATGAATGAATGAATAAAAAATAAAATATACCGAGAAATGAGTCAAATTTTCAAAAAATAAAAGTAAAAAAGCAAGCCATTCCCTAATTCACAAATGCTCAAAGGATATGCACAGGCTATTTACAGATGAGGAAATGAAAGTCATCCATAGTAACATGAAAAGGCTCTAAATCACTACTTATTAGAGAAATGCAAATTAAAGCATCTCTGAGGTACCACCTCACACCTCTCAGTGAGGCCAATATGACCAGAAAGGATAATGATCAATGTTGAAAGTGATATGGGAAATCTGGGACACTAATTCATTGTTGGTGGAGCTGTGAACTCATCCAACATTTCTGCAGAGCAATTTGGAATTATGCCCAAAGGGCATCAAAAATGTGCATAACTTTTACACTTGATCTTAGCCAAAAGGCCGAGAAGCAATTGTGCATAACTTTTGGTCCAGAAATAACACTACTGGGTCTCTAACTTGAAGAGATTATGAAAAAGGGTAAAAACCTCACTTGTACAAAAATATTCATTGCAGCCCTGTTTGTGGTGGCAAAGAATTGGAAAGTAAGGGAATGTCCTTCAATTGGGGAATGTCTTAACAAACTGTGTTGTATGTATGTCATGGAAAACTATTGTTCTATTAGAAACCAGGAGGGATGGGAATTCAGGGAAGCATGGAAGGATTTTCATGAACTGATGCTGAGCAAGATGAGCAGAACCAGAAGAACACTGTACACCCTAACAGTACCATGGGGGTGATGATCAAATTTGATGGATTTTCTCATTTTATTAGTGCAACAATCAGGGGCAATTTTGTGCTATCTTAGTTGGAGAAAATCATATGTATCCAGAAAAAGAATTGTGGAGTTTGCACAAAGACCAAAAACTATTACCTTCAATTTACAAACAAAAAGCTATACTTTATTAAGTACTTTTGCTGTCTTTTATCCTTTATTTTTCTTCTGTAAGGTTATGATTTCTCTCTTATCACATTCAACTTATAACAATGTATACCATGGAAACAAGGTAAAGACTAACAGACTGCTTTCTGTGTGGGGTTGATGGAGAGAGAGAGAGAGAGACAGACAGACAGACAGACAGACAAGAATGGGGAAAAACTATAAAACTCAAAATAAAATCTTCCTTTTAAAAAAAGAGACACACATAAATACCCTTTTTTGCATATATATCCTCACTTTGCTCTCACTTAATCCCACCCCATCATATTGACATATGAAAATTTGATCCAGCAGTTTCTACTGTTCTCAAAAGTCATCCTCCTCCTAATATTATGCTTTGTGTCCCCTCCACTAGAGTGCTGCTGTTCTTTAAATATATAATTAAGCTATTGAAAGTTCCAATATTTTTCTACAAAGTAGAATGCTCATTTTACATGTTGCTTTATTGCATTTATTTATTTATTTATTCTGACTACAAATGCTCCAAAAATGTTTTCAGACTTTTCAATTTTTTTAATAAAAATAACATTACAATAAAAAAATGAAAAACATAATGTTTGTCTGGTTTAAAGTTTTTTTGTCTATTACAGAAAGAGAAAATGATTACAATTTTTTTTCTTCCCAATGTTCACCTGCTTCAATTAGAGATCTAGAACTGAAGTCAAGGACAGTCTCTTCTCTGAGCTTCAGGAAAGTATATACAGTTCTTTTTTTTTACCTTGTAGCCAGAACATTTTATTTTTTTATTGAAAATTTATTCTCATGCAATGTTTTGTACTTATAGATCTGTTTTCCTATCTCTCGTCATTACTAAAATATTCTTGCTGTAAGAGTAAATATAATCCCCCCTCCCCTCATAAAAATAAAAAAAAATCTCATGAGAAATAAAATGTAAGAGAAAAAATGTTTCAGTCTGTGTTTAGATAATATCAGCTCTGTCTCTGGGGTGAATCAGATTTTTTTTTTAAAGAAAGAGTTTATTTATTTTGAGTTTTACAATTTTTCCCCCATTCTTGCTTCCCTCACTCTACCCCCCCACAGAAGGAATTCTGTTAGTGTTTACACTGGTTCCAGGTTATACATTGATCTCAGGTGAATGTGATGACAGAGAAATCATATATTTAAGGAAGAAAAATAAAGTATGAGATAGTAACATTACAAAATAACTTAATGCTTTTTTTTCTAATTTGACAGTAATAGTGTTTGGTCTTTGTTCAAAGTCCATAATTCTTTCTCTGGATATGGATGGTATTCTCTATTGCAGATAGTTAAAAATTGTTCCTGCTTGTTACACTGAAGGGAAGAGCAAATCCATCAGGGTTGATCATCACCCCATGTTACTGTTATGATATACAATGCTTTTCTGATTCTGCTCATCTAGCTCACAATCAGTTCATGCAAAGCTGTCCGGACTTCCTTGAATTCCCATCCCTCCTGGTTTCTAAGAGAACCATAGTGTTCCATGACATCGATATAACACAGGTTTTTAAGCCATTCTCCAATTAATGAACATTCACTTAATTTCCAATTATTTTGCCACCACAAACAGGGCTGCTATAAATATTTTGTACAAGTTATCTTTTTACCCTTTTTAACATTTTCTTCAGGGTATAGACCCAGTAGTGGTGTGACTTGGTCAAAGGGTATGCACATTTTGTTTCCCTTTGTGCATAATCCCAAATTGCTCTCCAGAAATGAAAGGTGAGTTCACAGCTCCACCAACAATGTATTAGTGTCCCAGATTTCATGCATCCATTCTAACATTGATCATTATCCTTTCTGGTCATATTGGCCAGTCTAAGAGGTATGAGGTGGTATCTCAGAGATGCTTAAGTTTGCATTCCTGTAATAAGTAATGATTTGGAGCAATTTTTCATATGACTATGGATTGTTTTGATTTCCTCAGCTGTTAATTGCCTTTGCATATCCTTTGACCCTTTGTCAATTGGGGAATGGCTTGTTTTTTCGAAAATTTGACTCAGTGCTCTGCATATTTTAGAAGAGTCCTTTGTCAGAAATACTAGTTGCAAAAACTGTTTCCCAATTTACTACATTTCTTTTGTTCTTGGTTACAGTGATTTTGTCTGTGCACAAGCTTTTTAATTTAATGTAGTCAAAATTATCTAGTTTGTTTTGAATGATGTTCTTTATCTCTTCCTTGATCATAAACTGTTTCCCTTTCCATTGATCCAAAAGGTAAACTACTGCTTGATCTTCTAGCTTGCTTATAATATTTTTTTATATCTAAATTCTATAACCACTTGGATGCTATTTTGGTATACGGTGTGAGGTATTGATCTAATCTAAGTTTTATCCATACTAACTTCCAATTTTCCCATCAGGTTTTATCAAAGAGAAAGTTTTTATCCCAGTAGCTGGAATCTTGAGGTTTATCAAACAGCAGATTAATATAATCTTTTCCTGCTATTGTACCTATTCTATTCTCAGTTTTGTGGACCAATGCTTTATATTACAATTTTAGATCTGGTAATGGTAAGTCACCTACTTTTGTACATTATTTTCACTGAATTCCTGGAAAGTGGCTTGCCCAAGGCCACACAGCTAGGTAATTATTAATTGTCTGAGGCTGGATTTGAACTCAGGTACTCCTGACTCCAGGGCTGGTGCTCTATCCACTGTGCAAACTAGCAGCCTCCACTTACCACTTTTTCTAACTCATTAAAGTAATTTTTTGGAATTTTGATTGATAGCGTGCTAAACAATTAGTTTAGTTTTGTAAGAATTGTAAATTTATTATATAAGCTCTCCCTATCCATGAACAGTT
The DNA here is from genome assembly GCF_037893015.1 of Macrotis lagotis. NCBI lineage: Eukaryota > Metazoa > Chordata > Mammalia > Peramelemorphia > Peramelidae > Macrotis > Macrotis lagotis. Next base: position 660,183,994 of record NC_133658.1, read on the forward strand.
GATATTTGCGTAGGTATTTAAATCTGATTTTATTTGTGTGACAAGAGTATTATAATAGTTTTCAGAAAAGATTTTGATTCTGCTTCACAGGTAGACTCTCATCTATTTTATTTTGTCTGAGGTTATTTTGAATGGGAATTCTCTTTCCAACTTTTTCTGCTGTATCTTGTTAATCATATATAGAAATGTTGAGGATTTGTGAGGGTTTTTTTTATATCCTGCTACTTTGATAAAGTTACTAATTATTCCTAGTAGTTTTTAGGTTATCTTTTGGGATTCTTTAGGTAAGCCATCATGTCATCTGCAAAGACTGAGAGCACCCTATTGGGTGCTTATATATTTAGTATTGAAATTACTTTATTGTGTATGGTACCTTTTAGGAGGATATAGTTTCCTTCATTATCTTTTTTAAGGCTATCTATTTTTGCAACTGCTTTGTCTGATATTAGGATTGTTACCCCTGCTTTCTTCACTTCAACTGAAGCGAAATTTATTTTGCTCCAACTTTTTACCTTTACTCTTTATGTATCTCTCCGCTTCAAATGAATTTCTTGTAAGCACCATATTGTAGGATTATCATTTTTTAATCCACTCTCTATCTGCTTATGTTTGAAGGGAGAGTTCATCCCATTCACATTCAAAGTTATAATTACTAATTCTTTATTGCCCTCCATGCTATCTTCACTCTGTTTGTATTTTTCCCCATTTTTCACTTTATCCATATTCCCCAGTGTTTTGTTTCTGAATGCCACCACCTTCAGTGTATTTGCCTCCTTGTATCCAGCACCCTCCCCTTTTTACCCTTTCCCTTTTCCCCTTCTTTCCTTCCTTCTGTTAGTTCCCCTTTTTCTGCCCCCTCACCCTCCCACTTCCCCTTTTCCCCTTTAAATGCCTGAAAGGTAAGATAAGTTTCTTAAATTGATTAAGTGTGTCAAATTAACTTTAAGCCAAGTCTTTTGAGATGAAGATTTTGGTGCTTCTTACCTTCTCCATAGCTCACCTTAATTACAATAGGTCTTTTGTATCTCTGGATGTAATGAAATTTACCCCATTCAATCTCCCTCCAATCTCCCTTCTCCTTACTACCCCCCCCTTTAAGGAGGCATTGTTTTTTTTCAATCATTCTGTCTAAGTCACAGAAAAGTTATTAGTGTCCATCACTTCCAGCTATGTATATTCCCTCTAACAGAGTTACAATTCTCAACAGTTATGACACTCTTTCTCCCAAGTGGATAGTTTAGCCAGTTTAATCTTGTTGTATAGCAGTTTATTTATTTATTTGTTTGTTTGTTTGTTTGTTTATTGCCTTTTCATGTGTCTCTTAAGCCTCTTGATTGATGTCTAAATTTTCTATTTACCTCTGGTCTTTTCTTTATGAAATCTTGGAAGTCTCCCATTTAATTAAATGTACATATATCTTTTTCCATTGAAGAGATGGTTCTACTTTGTCAGGTAGTGGATTCTTGGCTGCATTCCAAGCTCCCTTGCTCTGCAGAATATCTCATTCCAGGCCCTTTTATCCCGTAATATTTCTGCAACTAGGTCCTTTGTAATCCTTCCTGTGATCCTTGGCATTTAATTTTTTTTTTTTCTTTCTGGCTGCTTGTAGGATTTTTTTCTGTTATCTGATAGTCCTGAAATTTGGCCACACCATTCCTTGGTATTTTCATTTTAGGATCTCTTTCCAGAGGAGATTGATGTATTCTTTCAATAATTATTTTGCTCTCTGATTCCATGATATCAGGGCAATTTTCCATCACTAAATCCTGTACTATTACATATATGCTTTTTTTCCTTTTCAGTGTTCTCAGGAAGGCCAATAATTCTCAGATTCATTGCTTCTTAATTGATTCTCAAGGACAGTGGCTTTGCTGATGAGTTATTTTATATTTTTTCTGTTTTTTTTCAGTCTTTTGGTTATGTTTAACACAATGTTGTTGTCTCATGAAGTCATTATTTTCCACCAATTCCTTTTGTTTTTTTTAGAGAAGATTTTTCTTTCTTCATGTTTTGCAACTGTTTTTCAAATTGGTCTATTCTATTTTTGAAGGACTTTTCTATTTGCCCAAATGTAATTTTGAGAGAATCATTTTCTTTTTGCATTTGCCCAACTGAAAATCTGAGATATTCTCATTTTTTATTTGTCCAGTTGTTTTTTTTCCAAGGGTTTGTTTTCTTGTTGTGAGATGTTAATTTTCTCTTGCAAAATGTTAATTTTCTCTTGAGGTTCTTTTCCCAATTTTTCCAATTGGCTTTTATACTCCTTCCTTGTTTCTTCAAGGAAGTCTTTCTGGGCTGAAGACTCATTCATATTCTCCTCAGCAGTGCTAGATCTCCCTGGATTAGGATCTCTCTCCTCTAAGTATTTCTCCATGGTCCCCCCTTTTCTCTGGCCTTTTATCATCTTGTGTTGGGGGAGGCTGGCTCTCAGAGGTTTGCTTTTGAGGATCTTAGAGCCTTTGTTCATTTGGCTTTGTAATTCCAAGGTTCAGCCAGTAGGTGATGCTAGCTGCTTTATCTGGAGTGTTTGAGGTCCTCAGCAGCAGGGTCTGAGTTGACCTTGAAAACTGGACTGAGACTGGACTGAGGGAGTTAATCTCTTTCTGTTTTGTGAGCTCTGCCACCCTGACAGGTTGGGGTAGGGGGGTTGTTTATTGTTTGTTCTGGGCAAAGGATTCTGCCTAAAGTATGTAGCTCAGGTCCTTGGACCATCTGGTTGTTCTCCAGGCTGCTCTGAAACTCTGTGCTGGAATTCACCCTCCTGCAACTCTTCTCCCACAGCCAAAGACACTAAAACTGTATCTTACATCCACCATTCACTAAAATCTCCATGGCTGAGGCTAACCCTCTGGCATCCTCCAGCTGCCTTCACCAGCGCTGATCCTCTGCTCTAGTCTCCAGGTTCACCCACGTTCCCCTAAGATAAACCTTCTTGGTAGGTGATCTTCTCCTAGCTTCCCTTTCTGGGTTTTTTTGTTTGAATTTCTATTAAGAGGTTTTTCTCATATTTCTGAGGGGAAAGAAAGAACGCTATCACAGTGTCTGTCTTCTCTCTGCCATCTTGGCTGGCTACAGTTCTAGTTTATTGATGGATTAAGCTGTAGACTGGTGGACAGAATCATATGTCCTTGACTTATATCTGCAAGGAAAGCATGATGGACTTGTGGAATGGCAATTGAGAAATAAAAATTAAAATGCTTTTTTAAGAAGAAATAAGTTTGTAATATATTCTAAAGTTTTCATAAAACAAAACAAAACAAAAAAGTCACATAAAAAACTGTCCAGCTTAGCTTTGTTTACTTTTGTCATTGCTTCTGTTCTCTTTAGTGTATTCAAAAATGTTTCAATGTTCTCTTTGGTAGGAATGGGGTGAAAGGAGATAGCATAATGATTACAAATTCACTTGCCCCAAAACCACTTCTGCCAATTAAAAAAATTGGAAGAAACAGAGGAAAGAAGAAAATCCTTGTAACAAATAAAGCTTGCAAAGTAATTCTAGAAATACAACTCTACTGTGCCTATTTCTTAGTATCATATTTGCATGTCTTCTTTGTCAAGACTTAAGTACCAACAACATTCCTCTTCCTAGTTTTTATTTAGACTATGATTGTTTATTGCATTGAGTAATCATAGTCCTTAAGAATTTCAAAGTTGGGCTTCTTTAGTATTAATATCTTTATATAGCTATTGCCCAAGTTCTATTCACTTCATTCTAGGTCAGTTCATGCTTACTACCCAAGATTCTCTGAAATTGCTTCATCAATTTTTATGATAAATAAAATTTGATTACATTCAATTTTTGTTTAATCCATCTCCAAATGGGTAAAAAACAATTTAAGGCAGTTCCTTAGACTCTAGTTATTTGCTCTGACCCCAAGACTGTACTTTAATTCCCTCTACAGATTAAGGAAGGATGAACTTGCAATATTAACTCAGTGTGTTATGCCTTTTCCTTAACCTCCTCTCTAATCTCTGCAGTTTTTATATACAGTATGATATATATTTCTAGTAAACTGTGTTGTCTTTTGGATGTGTCAAATTATTATTATCAAGTGCTTCTTAACATGTCTTTTGATTGGTTAATTATCTGTTTGAACTTTCCTCACAGACTTTTCTTCCACTATCAGTCAAGTAACCATGGCACACTACCAAAGCCTGGCGAGCATTATCATATGTTAATTTGTGATTGGCAATCAGGTACATCCTAACCTGTCTCTCAAAGGGTTACTCATCAATGTGGTCTTTCCTCTTAAACTTTCCAGCTTTAACTTTTGATGTATTCATCAGTATGATGCAATTGACAATTGTTTAAAGTTAGGCCATTGTCAGCTTGCCATTCAAAGGAAGGTACTATACTCACTCTCATCAGATGTCTCTTGAACTGTGATGTTTTCCCAGACTTGAACCCTCTAATTAATCCTTTCCAAAGAAAGGATTAACAAAGAAAAGATAACTCTCTAGGCCTTCCTTCAGCTTCTCCAATTTTATTGCACATGACACCTCATGGTGTCACTCCAGATTCAGGGTTATAAAATCGACTCTCTTTCAAAAGGTTGAAGGCAACTAAGTCCATTACCTATCTCTTCATAAAGATGTTCACTTATCTTTCAGGAATTACTTACCCATGTTTAATTGCTCTTCATGTGGAACCTATCTTCACTTTGGTCTTCAAATTTCTCATTTGAATATTTGCTATTACCACCTAAATCTGCACCCATGGCAGCTCCACTGGCGACCACACCCTATGCTTCCAGGACCATGACAGTTGTACTCCTGCTTTTTCTGACCTATCTCTTGAAGAGACTCAAAAGTAAGCACCCTCATCTCTTCCTGTGCAACTTGTCTACTGCCAGCAATGATGCTACAGTGCCTTACATTTTCAGAGCTTGTTGATTTGGGAAGTTAGTTGTTAATGAACTCCTTAGCAGATTTCAACTTCCATGATAACCATTCTTCAGTCCATATCACCCAACACCTTTTCTTGCATCTGATGAGCCTCAGCATTCAAAGTCTTAAACTGGCATTCAGTTAATACTGCAGCTCTGGTTCTGATTAGCAAACGTGATGCACCAGGCACTCACATTCCATGTTCAGTCCAAGCCAGCCAAACAGGATCCTTAACCATTTAATTTTTGAGAAAAGGTTGAGCTTCTTTCAGTCCCAAGATTTCTAATCATTTGCTTGACTGGTTAAAAGTGTATACCAGACTGTGCCATCATGATAATCCAGTCCTGTGCAAGACTGCCACCTAGCCTGAGAGAATCTTAAGAGGGAAACAGCCACTAGATGGTTCAATTTTCTTTTGCCCCTGTAGCCAAGGCAAATGACACTTTTGCATGTCAGGACTACTACAGGCCTTCATCACAGTTTTTTCTGGCTTTTTTTATCTCTTCACTTTGACTGTTAATCTAATAGATCTGAGCAGTTTTATTTTTTCATATATTCATGGATTTTAGAAAGTTTAACTCTTCTTAAAATGCATTCTCTTCAGGTATTTTTATTGTTATGATTTCTTTTATGTTTTCTCAATGTTTTGATTTTACCCTATTATTTCTGAATGTCACTGCCATCATTGATTTACTTTTAGTCTACTATAGATTTAAGGGATCTATCATTTAGATGTTTTCCCTTCTAAGTCACATAATTGTTGCTGCAAATTTTTTCTTCTAGTTTTAATTTTATTTTATAATTCTTGCTTTATTTTTTCCTAGATATTCATTGTGGAAACTTGATTTTTATTTGTCTCTGAATCCATGCTTATAGTTATAGAGTAGTCCTTCTCGTTTTAGGTGGCAACTGCATATATGCAATACAATTTAAAATTATTTGATGCTTTCTTAGATTTACTCATATTTCCAGCTTTCAGTGCCTGAATTAGAATATTTTTCTAGGACTAGATTTCTCTCCAACTCAGGTTTTGGGTAGTTGAGTGAATGTCCTTGTTTAAATTTATCTTTGCATTTCGTGTTTTATGGAACATTTCCTTCAGCATTCCATGCTTTAATTATCAGTGACTGTGACGCAAAAAAAAATAGAGCCATCACTTCTTTATGTACCCTGTGATATAGATTATAGTATATAATAGGTTAAACTCAAGAGCAATTACATGTTCCATTGTTATCTGCTTACATATAATATGTTTCAATGTGCTATTGCTTTCCCTATTTTTTGTTCAAAAGTTATTGTTTCTTAAAACAGAAATAATACAGAAGCAAAATAAAATCTGCATAAATATGCAACTTTTCTATTATCTACTCTTATCCCCCAAAATAACTTAAAAGACACCCCAATAAACAAACACTTTTCTTGTCCAATAGTATTGAATACTTTTTAATTTCATACTTCTGACTCTTTTTAAAGAGGACCATGATACTCTGGATATCACATTTTGTTTTTCCTTACTTTTCTGATGATGACTGGGGAGGAGAGGGGAGAAAATGATTTCTTTTGTCAATGTGATTAAAGTAAGCATGAATGGCTTGCTTTGCTTAGTATCTTATTAAGAATTAAAACTAGAATTTGGAGGAGGTAATTTTAGTCTTAATATAAAAGGAAAAAGAAATCTACCAACCAATTTTGACCATCCACTAGAATCAGGAAATTGTTGGCTCCTTTGTCACAAGAAACCTACAAGTGAAGTCATTCCAGTTTTGTTTTGTTTTGTTTTGTTTTGTTTAATTTGAAATTAGAAGTGGTAAATCAATGTCCAGTGCTTTACTATTGGTCTAATGTAGACAGATTTTCCTTTATTCTTTGTCAGAACAATTTATTATCATAGTCTTAGAATTCTGTTGTTGAGAGCTTCTCATCTTTTTTTGATCAACTTCCTCTCAACCTTTTGATCAACTTTTGATCAACTTAAGGCAATAATTTCTATGGATCCTTACTTCTTTTAAATTAGAGTATTCTGAAATCTAGTGTTTGCTGGGAATATTCTGACTATTCCTTAATTTTTTTTCTTTTTAGCATGATTTTTAGGATATAATATTCACCTCTCCTAAAGATTAGTATTATCCTTTTAGCAAAAAATTTCTATATATTTTGTTCAGAATTGGGTGATGCATGTTAGGTCACTTTGTTGATCCCTCAACATATTAAATAATTAAATTATGATGAAATGATGGAATTATTTTAGGCCAGTCATAGAGAGACAGTTCCTTGAAACTGTAAAAAACTCCATGCATATTAAAAAACACAAACTTCAATTAAAAAATTGAATTATAGAGTTGGAAGTATGCTGCTTTTTGAATCAGATGGTTAAGATGTTACCTGTGACATTTGTTCTTATAGCTATCATTTGGAAATTTCTTAGCATTAATGGGTCTGAGAATCTGGAAGTAGCTATGAATTTGCAATGAACTTTGAAAATAATGATAGGTCATCAGTTTTTGAGATGTTTGGACAAAGTCAAATATTTCAAGACATTTTCCTCAGTCTGAATCCCAGGAAAAGTTTCTGGCACCAGACAGAAGTGCTGCCTTATTAAAATCTATTTGTTGTCCCACTCTCATCCAAGATTTTATTACCACTATATTCAAAGTAACTCAAAATTGTATGAAACTTGTCTAAGAAATCTGCATATGATTAGGTGCAAATCTTTTCATTCTAAGAATGAAGTCTTAGAGCATATAAAATATGACAAACACATTTGTACAAGGACTACTTATTGTGAGGAGATAGAGTGTGCCATTTTTCGCACAGTAGCATCCACTCACTATGTCCTATCATTGTCTTTGCCTCACTTCCTGTCCCATATTTGATACCAAATTCTACTTCACCATTATTTTATCCTATATGAAAGAAATTTTAGTTTTCTGATTAAGATTTTACACTTAAATGTCTCAAGTATTATATTTATTAAGGGTATCCTTTGGTTCTAAGTTACTTATCAGCTACCCAACCTAGTAGATAGAATTCACCTTGGAGTTAGGAATATTTTTTTTCAGAAAGATCTGAGTTTAAATGCTACCTCAATTATCTCTCAGCTATGTCATCCAGTTCTCTTAATCTTAGCCTCCTGATTTGAAAGTGGAATAAATGGTACACCAGTTTCATAGAGTTGTTGTTGAAGGTCAAAAAATGTAGCATGTGAAAACAACCTTGCAAACCTCAAAATTCTATATAAAAGTTTGCACATCACAAGAGAGTATCTATAAGAGTTGTGTAGAGAGAATTGGCTGCAGCAACTTGTAAATCATGGCATGATTTAATTGCCTAAGTTAGACACAAATTTACCATATGCACTGTATGGCAAAAGATGAAGGGATGGCATTTTTCCATTTACAAGTTAGGATCATGTTATTCAGAAGTCAGTAGATAACTAATCTCAATATTTCTTTTATTAGGTTAATCTAATGCTTTTCATTTAACAATTCTTTGTTGGTTGGCACGTATGCCTTAAATTAATTATATTCATTTTTCATCACCCATGTGAATATGTTTCTCAAGTTTTATCTTAAGAGCAAAAGGGGGGGATAGGAGAGATCACAGAATAAAGTGAAACCCAAGGTGTTTGATGTGAAGGCAAAGGATATTCAAATATATATAATTCATCCCATCTGCTCTTCCCATGATATTACCATGTGATCTTGAACCTATAAGAGTGAAAAACACAAAACAGAATAGGAATTTCCTAGCTCTGTGTTGACAAGCATCAAGTACTTCTTTCCACCCATATTAACCTATCTTGGAAATTACTACTCAATTTATTTGCTTCTCTAATGGTCTTCCCTGGTTAAGGGGGTAAATATGGGAGGAAGGCATGTTTCATTTATTTTGTGTGTGTATATGCAATAGGACATGTTGCTAGAGCCTGCATTTATAAGGTCAGGTTGATGACATCCATTTAAAAGACCGTTCATCTAGAATTTCTAAACCTTTAAGTGGGATCAGGGTTAAAATCCAGAAGACAAAAAAGTATAAGTAACCTGTGCCAGATACATTTCCCTGAAGCAATTTCAGAGGAATTAAAAAAATAATTTGCTCAAGTGGAATTATATAGAGAATTTGAGATAGCCAAAATTTAATTACAATAGCTGGAATTTGGCCAGAACTCCAGAGTTAATATTTCTATTACAAAAAGTGCCATGGTGGGGCGCCTGGGTGCATAGTGGATAAAGAACCAGCCTTGGAGTCAGGAAGGAGTACCTGGGTTCAAATCCAGTCTCAGACACTTAATAATTGCCTAACTGTGTGGCCTTGGGCAAGCCATTTAACCCCATTTGCCTTGCAAAAAACAAAAGTGCAGTGGGATATTTAATGATGAGAATGGTCAATAGATCTGGCAATTCTAATTTGTTTTGAATTATTCCTAATGTATGCTTTAAAAGTGGCTTTCAAGGGAGAAGGTTTCATAGAACTTTTTCAAAGAGCCATGTAAATTTTTTAAATTTTGAAAAAAAAATTTACTTTCTCAGACCTGGAAGACCCTGGGAATTTACTATTCTAAAAGAAATCTGAAATGGTCCAAAATCATTCTCATTATGTTGTTTGCATTTATAGAAAACCAATGCCCTTCTTTCCTTAATGGTAAAATTTCACCTTGGGACTATATTTTTATTTTAAAAAATCTTGCTTGTTCAAGATTAAAAATGAAGAATATAAGTTATACTTTCTTTGTGATTTCTTATACCTTCCCACACATATATAAAGTCATATAAGCAAACATAAATCCAAATCTCCATATTGTTCTTTTTTTTCTTTTTTTCAGGCTTTTCTTGGGGGGGAGCAAGACAATAGGGTTAAGTGAATTGCCCAAGTTCACACTCTTAGGTAATAATTATCTGTGATCAAATTTGAACTCAGGTTCTCTTGAATCCAAGACTGATGCTCTATCCACTGTGCCACCTAGTTGCTCCCATGAAGCTGTTTCTTAAAGGCCCACAGATGACTCAACAGCCTTGGCTTATGGATCTTTGTATTTCCTAGATTTACTTCTTGACCACCAAATTACTCAATATTTTGTTCCAATGAAGACGTTTTATTCTTGATTGACATGGTTGAGATGCCTCTGTCTACCATTTTTACACATTTATAAATGATAAATCATTACAAAATATGTTGAAGTTTTGTATGGCTTATTAGCAAAGACTGATGAAGGTGATCCAAAAGTGAGATGTGACTTTTTGATACTCTGAGATCATGTAATCCCATGCTAAATTGGACATAAACATTTCATAAACTTCCTGGTTAGCATTTCATTGGCATTCAATGATTCTACTACACACAGGGAGCTAACCTATCTAAAGTCATTTTGTCCTTTCCTCTTCATTGTGTTTTTCCACTTCATTCCATTGTCCAATAATGTGTTATTTTAAGTTTACTTCAATTACAAAGTTTATAATCCTTTAAATTAAAGAAAGAAAATTGGTTAATTATATTTCATCTAGTTTAGGCAAATAAGTCTTTAACATAATTAAAACAAAAGTTTTAATAGCAAAATATGTCTAGGTCAAATACTTTTAAACAAATACAGAAATAAATACAAAATAAAATAAATTGAATAAATACCTAAATTTAGCAAAAATCCATGTGAAAAACAAAGTACAAGCTTTCCTTTCTTAAAGATTTCCATTTAATAAATCAATTTCTTTAGGATTGCCCTTACTTGTCACTTATGTGAATATCACTGCACATACAAGTCACATATAATATGTTTATCAGGAAATTTTGAAACTCCTCAGTCTGACATTTAAGGGATTTATTTGATCCCAATATAATATAATAGAATCTTATCTCCTCACCTCACCCTCCTCCAAAATTTAATATTTCTGGTTAAAAAGTGTGTGTTATCATCACCTCTATTTCTTTCTCCCTCACCTCCATATAAAGTCATTTGCTTTCTTGTCCATGATGTTGAAAGAGATTTTTAATCCAGTATAAATTGACCTAGATGATTCCTTATATTTCATGTAAAAGATTTGATGAAGCCATTTGACCTCCCTATGCATTTAGCAAGCAAAAATATATATTTTCTTCCTTGCTCACATTGTTGTTATAAAGCTCCATCTAAAGCACAAAAAGAGAAGTAAACATTTACCAATCACTCCCTCATCCTGTTAAATCAATATTTTTAATTCTCTCTCTCGATAGATAGATAGATAGATAGATAGATAGATAGATTTCTTTTTAAAACGAATTGACTAAAAGCACCATGAATGATATACTTTTACATTGAATTTTCTCAGCACATATAAATAAGTGATCAGGCTGTTTGGATTGGCAATGCTAAGATGTAATTCTATCCATGAGTGAGACAGATTTAAGATATTATACAGAGATTATACAAGGTCAATCTCTACATCTCAGTTTCTGACAGAAAACTGTTTTTGTCATTCATTCATAATCAGTCTTGGTCCTGAACCAGGAGGGCTATTATAATATTTTTTTGTAAACTGACAAATGGTACATAATTTGCTTATTTAAACATAGAAAAATAAAAAAAGAAAAGAAAAGGAAATAAATGCTTTTATGTATCCTTTCAATTGCTCATTTATCTTATTCACATGAAGGGCCCAAACTAAGGTACAAAGTACTTTTCCAGGTGTTGGGACTTCTAAGACAAAAAAATGATACAATCTTGACTCCAAGGAAATTACAAACTGGATATTAAATAGGAGAAATGAATTAACTAATATTTTAGCGTATTCAAAAATAGTATTGCAATTGAAGGAAATATATATATTTTCGGTGTTGTTGGAAGATGCACAAAAATGGAGAGATAATGACAATAACAATGCCACAAAGCTACAACATATGCCTATGATAAGTAGGCAGATCTGATAATCTTAGGGATGCACTATCTGTATATGTTGCAATTTTGAAAGTTGTCTAAGAATCTAATATTTTTTCAATCATTAACTCTCCAACACGAGTTAAGCAATGGATGATAGACTTTATTACCTGGAATTCTTGGGAAGTTTTTCTCAGGATCAAATCAACTTTTCCATTCCTCTTTCCCTCTCCCCAGCATTATGAACTCCCTACTAAATGTACACAAACACATCTCCAGGAAAGAGGGTGCATTTTGTAATGTGAGAAAAGAAGTTACTTCAAGATGGCAAATTATTTTGACTGGTAAATTAAAATACTTGGGATAGTGATCCCTGCCTGCAGAAAAGAAGAATTTATTTGCTACTTATTTAAGGAAACTCTTCCTATAAATGTGAAATGTCTCAAAATGGAATACTTCAATAAATAGTGGATTCCCTATACCTTGTTGTCTTCAATTAACTATTCCCCTTGGAGGGGAATGTAGAGGATTTCTTACAACGGATATATTAATAGGGATAGCTAGTCTACTGAATATTGGGCTCAATTACCTCTGAGGACTCTTTCTACTTTGAGATTCTTTGATTTTATGAATAATTGAGTGAAGGATCAAGTATCCTTCATTGTCTTTTTGGTTGATAAGTTCTCATGTGTTTTTCCCAAATAGTAATAATTCCCAAAATGAAGACTATTTCCTTACCTAGGAGAGCAACAGGATAAAACTAAAAATTAACTTCAATGCTACAAAGGACCATTGAGGATATGAAGTCCAAATCTTATGTTAACTCTGTCCTTTCCTACTTGGACAAGTGTAATGTCCTACTTATATTTTCTTCAAATTGTCCTTTTTATTTCATACTTCATATTATCTTCTGTAATATACTTCTTTACTCATTGTCTTAGAATTCGTTTTTCCCTTCAAGACAATTTAACTGCCACTGATTTTTCATGAAGGTTTTACTGATCACTCACACAACAGCTTATGTACCTTCTGCCAAAAGTAACCTGAATTCATTATATGTTAAATATATTCCACATATACCTGCTAACTAGGTGGTCTAATGGAGTGAGTGCAATGCTTTGAGTTCATAAGACTTACCTTTCAGAGATCAAATATGACCTTTGATACTTCCTAATAGTGGGACCTTGGGTGAGATGAAAACAAGAATGTATTCCAGTATTTTTTTCCAAGTGAACCTCCCATGAATTCACAAAAATGTGAAAATTTCTGAAATGACTGAGCAACAACAACACAACTGAATATGAATTTGTTCTCTCTTACTTTAGAATATAAGATCGCTATGGACAAGGTGTTTTTTCACTTATGTCTTGTGTTTCCAGCATTTAAAGCACTATCAGCATAAAGGAAACAAATTAGGAACTAGAATTGAGTTTCATTGGTATAAGGCACTTGCTGAGTATGAAATGCCTTTTCCTTTGAAGCTTAAAGATGGAGACTACTACCCAGAGAACAATGCAAGGTTAAATGACTTTCCACCCAAATGGTGTGTTTCAAAGTTGAAACTTCAACCCCAAGTATTCCATTCTTTGAATCTAGTTCTCTGGTTAAAATTTTAAACCGACTTTCTAATTGGTATGTGTTAATTGAACAAAGATTCCCTGTAAAATATATATTACAAGGGCTTAAACAACAAACAGCAATAAGTAAACAGCCAAACCAAAAAGTAATAGGTTTGTAGATTGTTCTAACAATTGTGAAATTATTCCTTATTTCATTCCTAAATTCATCTTTTTTGTACTATCTGTCATTGCTCCTAATTCTTCCCCCTAATGAACTAGTAGAATAACAACACTAGGGGTGACTAGGTTGCTCAGTGGATAAAGCACTGGCCCTGGAGTCAGGAGTACCTGGGTTCAAATCCAGTCTCAGACACTTAATAATTACGTACCTGTGTGGCCTTGGGCAAGCCACTTAACCCCATTTGCCTTGCAAAAAAACTAAAAAAAAAGAAAAGAATAACAACACTAATTTATCTTCTATATGACACTTTTCAAATACTGGCAAACTCCTATCCTGAGCTCACTCTATTTTCTCTTCTCTAGGGTAAATATTGGTAATCCTTTTAGGGTTCTTGGCTCATGAACTAATGTGACTTCATATTCTGACTGACCTTTGTGGAAAGGCCTTGAGATTAAAAGTGACATTCCTTAACACAATATTACAATATTATGTATCCTTTTGCCTCAGAAGTATGTTTCTCTTAATCCAAACAAATATGTGTTTTATTTTGTTTGACATACTGCCTTATTTACACACATTGAACTTGTAGTGCTCTAAAACTCCAAATAATTTTTGTGAAGAAACTGCTATACAGCCAGGTTATTAGCATCTTGTACTTGAAAAATTGATTTTAATAGTATTTTATTTTTCCAATTACTTGTAACAATGATTTTCCACATTTTTTTAGATTCTGACACAATTTTTTCTCTCCTTCCTTTCCCTCCCTATTCCCCAAAATAGCAAGCAATTTGATGTGGATTATACATGTGCAATCATCGAAAATTATTTCCACATTCATCATGTTGTGAAAGAATAAAAAGAAAAAAAGGGAAAAACACAAAAAGAGAAATAAAATAGTGAAAAAATATGCTTTGATCTGCATTCACACACTCCAAATTCTTACCTTTCTCTACAAGTGATAGCATTTTCCATCACAAGTCTCTTGTAATTATCTGGGTTCATTGAAGTGCTGAGAAAATCTAAGTCAATCATTGAATAGTATTATTATAACTGTATAATGTTTTGATTTTGTTCACTTCACTCAGTGTCAATTCATGCAAATTTCTCCAAGTATTGCTAAAATCCACCTGTTCAACACTTCTTATGTTTCAATAATATTGCATTACATTTATATCCACAGTGTCTTCAGGATTCTTTATTTGATGGGCCTTCTCAATGTCCAATTCTTTCCACCACAAAAAGAGCTACTATAATTATGTTTCTACATGTGAGTCATTTTCCAGTTTTTAGGATTTCTTTGTTATACAGAACTAGTAAAGGTAATACTGAATCCCAGAGTATGCACAGTTTGATTGCCTTTGGGTCATATTTGTAATTTCCTCTCCAGTTGTATCAGTTTAAATCACCACCATCAATGTTAAGTGTCCCAATTTTCCTACATCCCTTCCAGCATTTATCATTTCCCATTTTCTGTAATATTCATCTATCTGATAGGTGTGAAGTGGTACTGAGAGTAGCTTTAATTTGTATTTCTCTAATCAATGTGAATTGAAAATTTTTAAAAAAATAATTAAAATAGTTTTAATTTCTCCTTCTGAAAACTGTTCGTTTCTTTGGCCATTTAAAATTTGACTCAATTCTCTATATATTTCAGAAATGTAACCATTATCATAATCTGAAAAAACATTCCAAGTTTTCTGCTTTCGTTCCTACCTTGGCTAAGTTGATTTTAGTTGTGTAAAAATATTTTTATTCAATGTAATCAAAACCATACATTTTTCATTTCACAAAGTACATGATCTCTAGCTTGGTTATGAATTCTTCCATTTCCATCTTAGATTAAACAGATAAACTGCACCGTGCTCTACTAATTGACTTATCATATCAAACTCCATTTCTAAATGATAGTTTAAAATGTTGGTTTAGGTTTAGTTTCTACGATTCTGTTTTCCAGTTTTCTGAGTAGTTTTTGTTATTAAGTTCGTATCCGAGGAGGTGAAGTTGATAGACTTATCAAAAAGTAGATTACCATAGTTATTTTCCTGCTGCATCTTATGTACATAACAGATTTCTTTGATCAAACATTCTGTTTCTTAGCCAGTAACAGATAATTTTGAAAACTGCCACCATATAATGTAGTTTTACTTTTGGAAGTGGTAGGCCACCTTCCCTGACATTTTTTTTAAAATTAATTACCTTGGTGTTCTGGTCTTTTGTTCTTCCAGATAAAATTTATTGTTTTTTTCCTAGATCCATAAAATAACTTTTGGTATTGTGATTAGTATGGAACTGAATAAGTAAATTATTTTTTGAAGAATCAACATTCATCCATTTCCATAATTATGGTACACATTTTTCTCCCAACCTCTTCCCCTCAATGGCAAACACTCTAGTAAAAGTTGTCCTTTCTCACTTGAGATTAATATGTTTATATATTAGTCATTTTGTGTGAGAAATTAGAATGTGGGCAGCAGCTAGGTGGCATAGTGTATAAAGCACCGGCCCTGGAGTCAGGAGTACCTGGGTTCAAATCCAGTCTCAGACATTTAATAATTAGCTAGTTGTGTGGCCTTGGGCAAGCCACTTAACCCCGTTTGCCTTGCAAAAATCTTAAAAAAAGAGAGAGAGAAATTAGGATGAGGGTAAAGAAAGATAGGAAAGAAAAACATGAGCAAAGTTTTAAAAAAGTGAACATAGTATCTATTCAGATTCTTTGGATCATTTTGTCTTCTTTTGCCTTGTTTTCCTCTGAATATGGATGGTGTTATCCATAACAGGTCTCACAGGATTATCCGAGATCTCTGATGTGCTGAGAGGATCCGCATCCATTACAGTTGGTCACAATATTGTTATAAATGTGTACAAGGTTCTTTTGGTTCTTCTCCCTTCTATCAGCATCTATTTCTGTAATTCTGTACCTCTCTAAAATCCAGTCATTCATAGTTTATTATAGAACAATAAAACTCCATAATATTTATATACCATAATTTCTTCACCCATTCCAAAATTGATGGGCATTCCCTCAATTTCCAATTTTTTACCACTACAGAAAGAGATGATAAAATTTTGAAATGTGAGACTTTCCCCACTTCTCATGATTTCCTTTGAATATATGCCTAGTGTTGGTATTCCTCGGTCAAAAGGTAAGATAGAGCAATATTATTGTTCTGTGTTCATAGTTTCAAATTGTTCACCAGAATGGACAGATTGATTGACAACACCAACAATGCATTAATGTCCCATTAACTGATTATTTTACCTTTTTATCATTTTATCCAGTTTAATAGGTATGAGCTGGTACTTCATACGTGTTTTAATTTACATTTCTTCAATGCAAATTATTAAGAGAATTTTTTCATATGATAATATATAATTTTATTTTCTGCTTTTGAAAACTGATCACATCCTTTGAGAATTTCTTGAATTGATGAATGACTTGGAACCTTAAAAATGTGACTTAATTCTCTATATATTTTAGAAATGAGATCTTTAGCAGAATACCTACCAGTGAAAATTGTTTCCCAGCTTTCTGTTTTCCTTCTAATCTTGGCTGCATTAGTTTTATCAGTGCAAAAACATATCAATTTAATATAGTCAAAATCAAACATTTTGCAATTCATAATTTACTCTATTTCATGGTCATAAATTTCTCCCCATACTATAGATCAGATTGATACAAATATTTCTTATTCTGCTAATTGGTCTATGGTATCATCTTTATGTATAAATCCTGTACCCATTTAGTTCTTATTTTGATAAAGACTTTGAGATATACAGTTTTCCCAGGATTTTTTGTTTAATACTGAATTCGAACCCCGGGAACTAAGGTCTTTGTGTTTTTCAATCAATAACTTACTATTGACATTTACTAGGTTATCTTCTGTACCTATTTAAATATACTGGTCCACTAACAACAGGCAATTTTGATAATTTCTGTTTTTTTTAGTATAGTTTTAGATTTGGTAGAACTAGGACAACTTCCTTTGTTTGTTTTTTTCATCAAGTCCTTTGATATTCTTGACCTTTTGTTGCTACACATGGATTTTGGTGCTATTTTTTTATAGCTCTGTAAAATAGATTTTGGGTAGTTTGATTGCTTTGGTACTGAATCAGTAAATGAATTTGGGTAGTATTATCAGTTCAGCCTAAACATGAACAATTGATGTTTTTTTCTCCAATTGATTAGATCTAATTTTGTGTGAAAAGAATTTTGTAATTATGATCATACACTTTCTGTGTTTGCCTTGGGATGTATATTTCCAAGTATTTTTATTGTCTACAGTTACTTTAAAGGGAATTTCTCTATCTTCTTTACCTTAGGTTTTGTTGTTCATATATAGAATTTATGTGGAATTATTGTATATCTTGCCATTTTGTTGAAGTTATTCATTGTTTCAAGTAATTTTTCAATTGATTTTCTATGGTTCTGTAAGTATACCATCATATCATTTGCAAAGAGTCAAAGTTTTGCCTCTTCAATGCCAGTAGTAATTCCTTCAATTTCTTTTTCTTCCCTTATTGATTAAATGAAAACTCCTAATACTATATTGAATAACAATGGTGATGGGGATCCTTGTTTCACCGTTGATCTTTCTGGATTTATCCCTATTACATATAATGTTCATTTTTGGTTTTAGTAAGAGACTGATTATTATTTTAGGGTAAAACTCCATTTATTCCTATGTACTCTAGAGTTTTTAATAGGAATATATGTTTTGTCACAGACTTTTTCAGCATGTACTGAGATAATCATATGATTTCTGTTGATTTTGCTATCAATTTATTTAATTATGTTCATTGCTTTCCTAATAATGAATCATTCCTGCCTACCTGGTATGAAGCCTCCCTGATCATTGCATATTATTCTAGTCATAATCTGTGGTAATCTCTGTTAATTTTATTCAAGATTTTTGCATCAATATTCATTAAGGAGAGCAGCCTAAAATTTTATTTTTCTGTTTTTGTTCTTCATGGTTTAAGTGTCAGAACCATATTGATGTCATAAAAGGAATTTGACAGAACTTCTAATTTTAAAGTTTAGCTTGAAATTATTTTTTCCTATTTAACTGTATTTAATTAAATTTAACTGTAAATCCATCAGGACTTTTTCTCAGGGAGTTTATTATATTTTTTTTGGTTTCTTCAATTTTTGTTTCTAAAGTTGGGTTATTCAAGTATTTTATCTTCAATTCTCTTAATCTGGGTAGTTTGTGTTTTTGTAAATATTCATCCAAGTTACTCAAGTTATCAATTTTATTGGCATAAAGTTGGGCAATATAACCCCAAAGAATCTCTTTAATTTCTTCCTTATTGGTGATGTAATTACCCTTTTCAGTTTGGATACTGGTAATTTGGTATTCTTTCCTTTTTCAAATCAGATTAAGCAAAGATTAGTCTATTTTATTGCTTTTTTTATAAAAAAAACTCTTAGCTCTTAGTTTTATTTATTAGTTCAATGTTTTCTTGATTCAATTTTATTAATCTTTCCCTTGATAATCAGAATCTCTAATTTGGAATTTAATTGGGTATTTTTAATTTGTTTTTATTCTAACTTTTTAGATGCATGCCTAATTCATTAATCTACACTTTCTCCATTTTATTCATATAAGCATTAAGTTGTAAAATTACCCCTAAAACTATTTTGTCCATATCCCATTAATTTTGGTGTGATGTCTCATTGCTGTCATTTTTTTGGATGCGGTTTATTATTTCTATGATTTGTTCTTAAATTTATGTATTCTTTAAGATTAATCTATTTAGTTCCCAATTAATTTTTACTTTATCTTTCCATGCCCCTTTATTACATTAAACTTTATTTCATCATGCTACTAAAGGCATACATTCATCACTTGTATTTCTGCATTTGATTGTTAGATTTTTATACTCTAGTGCATGGTCAGTTTTGATATAGGTGTCATGTATTGCAGAGAAAAATGTGCATTCTTTTCTTGACCTATTCAGTTTTCTCCAGGAGTCTACTATATCTTCATTTCCTAAGATTTTATTCTTTATTAACTTCCTTCTTTTTTTATTTTGTGGTTATATTTATTTAATTCCGAGAGAGAGAGAGAGAGAGAGAAGTTGAAGTTCCACATTAAAATAGTTTTGTGAATGTGCTTTATTGCAATTCTTTCAGGTTCTCCTATAAGAATTTGGAATTTATACCACATGATGTATATGTGTTTAAAAATTATATAACTTCATGGACTATCGTACCTTTTAGGCAAATGTAATTACTTATCCATTTTAATAAGATCTATTTTCTTTTGCTTTTTTTCTGAAATCAATATTGACTAGCTGATTATCTTATTTCAACTGAAGCATAATATATTTTACTCGTCTTTTAGCTTTAGTCTTTGTGATTCTCTCTGCTTCAAATGTTTTTCTTGTAAACAACATATTATTGGAGTCTGAATTTAAATTTATTCTGCTATCTGCTTACGTTTTATGGTTGTGTTCATCCTATTCACATTTACACTTAAGATGTTTAATTCTGTATTCTCCTCCAGTTATCTTTCCTCATTTATACTTTTTTCTTTCCTTTCTTCTTATTCCTCCTCACCAATGGTTTGTTCCATTTCCCCTTTAACTTTTCTTTTAAATTTATCTTTAACTTTATTTTTACTTTTACCTTTATTTTCCCTTTTATTGGTCCCTTCTGTCCCTTTCTTTCCTTTCCTCCCCACATTCCTGTAGGATCAGAGAGATTTTTAATCCCATTGAGAATGTTTTTACTCAGCATTCTCACCCTCCTTTCTTTTTCTCTACTATATTAGGTCCTTGTGCCTCTTCATCTGTTGTTATTTATTTTTAAAGTCTAGGTTTCTCTTAGTATAATAATTTTTTATTTCTTTATTGTTCAAACTCTGTCTTGTATCCACAACCATGTTGTCAAAATATAATCCTTTTATCTGGTTTAATGGAAGTATCATTCTCAAAAGTTAGTTGATTGGTAGCTTGATTGATTTATAAGCAGCATTACCTCATCCTCACTAAGTATTCTTCCTTCAGTGTCATTGGAAATACACTTCTCAAGTACCCTAACTCACATCAAATTATAATTGATGCCCCATTTTAAGTACCCTCCATGAATACTCAATTCTCATGAGTCAGAGCATCATGAAAAGGTAAATCATTTCAGAGACTCATTTATACCATGCCCCAAGCACACTCCCTCCATTTGCAGCCAATGTCAAAGAAAGAAATTGATTTCATGATGTTTTCATGTTCAGTCCCTCCAAGTGCACTTTCTCCCACTGTCTCTTACTGTACTTCATCTATGTCCTACAAGTCTCCCAAAGCAAAGTATCAGTGCAATGTATCATGCACTCTGCCCTCTTTCCCTTTAGCACTTCAGCTATGTTCCTGTATTCCTTGCTAACTAAAGTATGAATTAAGACAAGTTTACTTCCTAAACTATTTATTACTATCACCTCTTCTAAGTAAGCTCAAATACTCTGTCCCTACTTTACCACCCCTCCTAAACTAAAGAATCAAATAAAGTAAGGTCACTTTTTTATTTTAATTATGCATAAGTCTCTAAGTATGCCAAGGACCAGGAAACCCTGCAAGTCACTCTTAAGAACTTTAGAATTGATTGTAATGCAAGGGATATAATGGCACAAGACTGCTCAATATGACATACCCTCATCAGAGGGAGTGCTGTACACTATGAGCAATATAGAATTGGAATTCTCAAAGGAACTGTGAGGTGTAAATTTAGAGCAAATACCCCAGGCATTCACAGGGATTATTTGTGCCTAATCAGTGGCAGAACATGCTATTCAAATACAGAGACACATTGTAATTTATCTCAAACATACTGATGCCATTTTAGTTTTCTTTGATAATGAAGGTCAAATGACAAACATATCCATATCTTCTAAGTACAATTCCTACAATTATATTGAACCCTTTAATTATCCTAAGAAAAAACATTCTCATGAGTTACAAGCATTAGCTTCCCTTATAGGGACATATAAAGTTTAATGTTCTTGACTAGTATTTCCCTTTCCCCCCTTTCCATTTACCCTTTTATGCATCTCTTGAGTCTTGTATTTAAAATCAAACTCTCTGTTCAATTCTGCTCTTTTTATCACAAAATTTTGGAAGTACTCTATTTTATTGAAAATAAATCTCTTCTCCTGACAGAATATACTCTATTTTGCAGTTAATTTTTTATTGTAAGCCAAGGTCCTTTGCCATTCAATTTATCCAGGACAACCAATACTTTAATGTTGATGCTGACAAGAACTATGTAATTCTGATTGTGTTTCCTTTTTATTTAAATTGTTTCCTTTTGACTACTTAGTGTATTTTCTCCTTTAGTTGAGAATTCTGGAATTTGACTATTATAATCCTTGAAGATATTTTTCTCCTGTACTCTTTTTTTTGAGTTTTTGCAAGGCACATGGGGTTGAGTGTCTTGCCCAAGGCCACACAGTTAGGTAATTATTGTCTCAGGTCGGATTTGAAGTCAGGTACTCCTGACTCCAGGACCCATGCTTTATCCAATGCTCCACCTAGCTGCCCCTCTTCTCTTTTTTCTGTAGATGTTCTGTACATTACTTCAATGAGTTTTGTCTTCTTGATCTAGTATATTGGGACAGTTTTCCATGATTATTTCCTGTAAGACATTTCCCAGGTTTGCTCTCTCTTCTCTCTCTCTCTCTCTCTCTCTCTCTCTCTCTCTCTCTCTCTCTCTCTCTCTCTCTCTCTCTCTCTCTCCCTCTCTCTCTCCATGTGACTCTGGAGATCATTAAGGGTTTAATGCATCTTCTTCTGAAATGTCTCTATTTAGATATTTTGTTTTCTCTTCTGTTCATCTGGACAATTTATTTTCCTTTGTAAGTATTCATCCATTTCACTGAATTTGTCAACTATTGACAGCGAGTCGGGCAAAATAGTTCCTAAGCATCGCTTTAATTTATTCCTTCATTTGTGCTAAAGTTATCGTTTTATTTTTGTTACTGCAATTTAGTTTTCTCCTTTTTTGCAAAAAAAAATCAAATTAATAAATGTTTTATCTATTTTATTGATGTTTTCATTAAGCTAGACCTTAGTTTTATTTTTTCTTGTTCTTGTTGTTGTTTTTAGGTTTTTGCAAGGCAAACAGGGTTAAGTGGCTTGCCCAAGGCCAAACAGCTAGGTAATTATTCAGTGTCTGAGACTGGATTTGAACCCAGGTACAGATACTCCTGACTCCAAGGCTGGTGCTTTATCCACTATGCCACCTAGCCGCCCCTAGCCCTTAGTTTTAATGTATTCATTCAGAAGTATTTTTTTAACTTTCAATTTTTAAAATTTCTACTATGAGATTCATAATTTCAAATTTGGGGATATTTAATTTGTTTTTTCTGAATCTCTTAATTTTTTCAACTTTTTTTTTTACTTTCTTTCTTGGAATCTTGTAGTCTTGTAGAGTCATTGGTTTCTATTTGATCAATTCTAATTTCTTAGGATTTTATTTTCCTCAATTAGATTCTGTGTTTTCTTTTCAGTTGGTTATTTTTATTTTTAATGGAGTCAATTTCTTTGTTCAACTTTTCAAAATTTTCCTGAATGACTTTCATTTCTTTTTAGCATTTTTCTTCTTCCTCTCTTCTTTGGTTTTTTAAATTCTTTTTTAAGCTCTTCAATGAGCTTTTATATTTGAGTCTAATGTATAGACTGTTCTGCTAGTTCCCCTATGAGTGATTTTTCACTGTTTACTTATTCAGACGTGGCATTTCTGTCATGTTTGTATGTAAAACAGTTTTATATAGTGAGTGCTCTTTGATTTTTTTATTCATCTTTTCTGTTTTAGCTCTCTGCTTGGGGTGTAGGGAGTATAGATACAAGCTTATTTTTTGTTTTTTCGCTGGGACTGGGGTCTGATGACTGGCTATCTCTTGCCCAAGATGCTACCCATGCAGTCTAGGTCCTGCCTTTGTAGGGTTTATTTTTTCTTCCTTTATGTCCAGGGACTTAACAGTGCTTTGCTCCTGACCCAGTCTTGCCTTTTACCCTGGTGTTCTCTGTGTTCAGACTTTATGTGGGGCAGGAGTTGTCCCTGCTGGCTTGCTATCTATCTACATGGACCTCTGCTGTTTTTAAGAGGTTGGAACCTGTACTGCGTTGTGGTTAAAAGCCCATTTCTGTCTATCCTTCTATCCTGCTTCATGGACTTTACTTCTACTTTTTCCCCAAAGAGTCAAAACTTCACTGAAGATCCTCCATGATATCTACAGTTGAAAACTTCTTTGAATCTTCTCTTTTTTCTTGGTGGGATCTTGTAGTTTGAATTTCAGGCTAGAGCTTTCATTTATCGTTGATAGGGAATAGCACCAGGAGCTTACTAGTTTCAGGTCACCAACTTGGCTCTGCTGTAAAATGTTTCTTGTGCTTTGTTTTGTTGTGATTTTCTTCTTCTGGATGGGGATAATGTTGTCCATAGCTAGTCTAATAGAGTTGTCCTAATTCTCTGAAGTGCTGAGAGGAGATCCTTCTATCAAGGTTATTCATCTCACAGTGTTGTTGTTAACGTGCATATTGTTCTCTTGGTTCTTCTCCCTTCTCTCAACATCAGATCCTGTAAGTCATTCCATTTATCATTGAACAATAGAACAATAATATTCCATAGTATTCATGTACCATGTATCATGTTTAGCCATTCCCCAATTGAAGGGTATCCCCTCAAATCATAATTCTTTGCCAGTACAAAAGAGCTGTTATGAATTTTTTGCAACATGTAGGAATGTTTTCCAGTTTTTATAATTTCTTCTGAATATAGACAGAATTGGAATTGTCGGGTCAAAGGGTATGAATGGTTTTATTGCTCATTGGGAATAGTTCCATATTGCTCTCCAGAATGGTTGAATCCATTCACAACTTGACCAGCAATGCATCAATTTCCCAATCCTACCAGAACCTCTCCAACATTCATCATTTTCCCTTTTTTTTCTCATCTTGGCCAATGTGAGAAGTGTGAAGTGATATCTCAAAGTTGTTTTAATTTTCATTTTGCTAATCAATAATGTTTGGAGCATTTTTTCCATATGAGTATCTAAAGTTTTAATTTCTTCATTTGAAAGCTGTCTGTTCATAACTTTTGACCATTTATTAATTGGGGAATGACTTGCGACTTTATAAATTTGAGGAAATTCTCTGTATATTTAAGAAATGAGACCTTTATCATAACTCTGAGTTGTAAAAAATTATTTCCCAGTTTTCAACTTTCCTTCAAATTTTGGCAGCATTGTTTTTATTAGTGAAAAACCTTGTTAATTTGAATATAGTCAAACTCATTCATTTTATAGTTTATAATGAGCTCTAATTCTTGTTTGCTCATAATTTTATCCCCTTTCCAAAGATCTGATAGATAATTTTTTGGTCTATTAATTTACCTATGGATTCACTCTTTATGGCTAAATTATGTACCCTTTTTGACATTATTTCTATATAGGGTGTGAGACTTGGATCTATACCTAATTTTTATCATATTATTTTCCAGTTTTCCCAACAATTTTTGTCAAATAGCTAGTTCTTATCACAGAAGCTAATGACTTTGGGGTTATCAAGTACTTGATTGCTGTAGTCATTTACTGTGACTTCTTTTTAACCTATCTTAATCCACTCATCCATTACTATATTTCTAACCAGTACCAGCCAGTTTTGATGACTACCGCTTTATAATAGAGTTTAGAGGTACATTTCTCTACATTCTCTTATCAGTCCCCTTGCTATTCTTGTCCTTTTGTTGCTCCTGATGAATTTTATTACTGTTTTTTCAATATTGATAAAGTAGTTATTTGATAGTTTGATCAGAACAGCACTGAATAAGTAAATTAATTTGGGGAGAATTGTCATTTTTTATTATATTAGCTCCACCATGTAACCATGAGCATTTGACATTTTTTCCCTATTATTTAGATCTGACTTTATTTGGGTGAGAAGTGCTTTATAATTGGGTTCATACAGTAACTGGCTTTGTCTTGGGAGGCAGATCATTCTCTATCTCTTCCTCGTGGGCTTTGTACATATGCGTATACATATACATATACATATACATATACATATACATATACATATACATATACACATACACATACACATACATATACACATACATATACACGTACATGTACACATACATATACATATACACATACACATACATATACATGTACACGTACACGTACATGTACACGTACGTGTACACATACACGTACACATACATTTACACAATGCATATACGTATACACATGCATGTGTATGCATGTATGCACAAGTACACACATGCACATGTACACATACATGTATACATATGTGTATATATATAAATGCTGAGGATTTATGTGGGTTCATTTTATATACTACTACTTTGCAGAACATGTTAATTGTTTCAAAGTGTTTTTTAGATTATTTTCTCAATTTCTATAAGTATACCATCATATTTTCTGCAGAGAAGGAAAGCTGTGCTTCCTCATTGCCAACACTGAGTCTTTCAACTTTTTTTTTTCTCTTTTTGCTACTGCTAGCATTTCTAATACTATATTGCATAGTAATGGTGATAATGGCCATCCTTGCTTTACTCCTGATTTTATTGGAAATGCTCCAAGTTTATTCCCATTACATTTATTTGTTGATGGATTTAGATACATACTTTTTATTACTTTAAGTAAAACTTCATTTATTCCTAAACTTGCTAGTGTTTTTTTTTTCCTTTAGGTTTTGCAAGGTAATGGGATTAAATGATTTGCCCAAAGCCACACATCTAGGTAATTACTAAGTGTCTGAGGCCAGATTTGAACTCAAGTACTCCTGACTCCAGGGTTGGTTCTTTATCCACTGCACCACCTAGACTCCCATATATGTTACCTAGCCACCCTTCTAGTGTTTTTTTTAATAGGAACAGATGTATTTTATCAAAGGCTTTTTCAGAATTTATTTAGATAATCACAGAATTCCTGTTGGTTTTGCTATTAATATGTTTAATTATGTTAAGTGTTTTTCTACTGTTGAACCATCCCTGCATACCTAGTATAAATCCAACATAATCAGAGTATATTATCCTAGTTATAATTTGCTGTAATCTTATTGCTAATGTTTAAATTTTTGCATCAATATTCATTAGGGAGATTAGTCTATAATTTTCTTTGTCTATTTTGGGTTCTTCCTGGAATCATGTTGATGCCATAAAAGGAGATGGCCTAAACTACTTCTTCTCCTATATTTAAAAATAGTTTATGTAGAATAGGAATTAATTGTTCCTTAAATGTTTGGTAGAATTCACCTATCAATTCACATACACGTGGAGACTTTGTCTTAAGGAGTTTTTTTGTGATGGTTTATTCAATTTCTTTTTTCTAAATAGGGGTTATTTAAGTAATTTATTTCCTTTTTTATTAATCTAGGCAGTTTGTATTTTTGTAAATATTCATCCATTTTACTCAGATTATCCAATTTATTAATTTATAATTTTGCAAGTCATCTCTTTAATTTTCTACTCATTAGTGCTTTTAATTTGCTCATTTTCTTTCTTTTTTGAAATCAGATTAACCTAAGGTATGTCTATTTTATTGGATTTTTCATAAAATCAACTCTTAATTTTATTTATGAGATCAATGGTTTTTTTTGCTGTCAGTCTTATTAATCTCTCCCTTTACTTTCAGAATTTCTAATTTGATTTTTAATCGCAAATCTTTAATTTGTCCTTTTCAATTTATTTTAGTTGCATAGCCAATTTATTGAGTTCTTCTTTCTATATTTTATTCATATAGGCATTTAAAGATTTAAAGTTTCCCGTCAAAACTGCCTAGGCTACTTCCCATAAATTTGGTATGATATCATATTATTATTATTTTCTTGGATATAATTATTGATTAATTCTATTTTCTTCTTTTTGACCACCTATAATTCATATTAATGTTATTAAATTTCCAATTAGTTCTTGGTTGATCTTTCCAAGACTCTTAAATACATGAAAATTTTTATTGTATCAGGATCTGAGAAGTGTGTATTTAATATTTCTGTCTTTCTGCATTTTATTATAAGGTTTGGTATAGGTCCCATTTGCTTCCAAGAAAAGGGTATAATATTTTTTATCCCCATCATCTTTTCTCTAGAGATCTTTCATCTTTTAGTTGTCTAAGATTTTGTTCACCTTTTAAACTTCTTGTTTATTTTATGATTAGATTTTTCTAGTTCTGAGAGGAATATTGAGGTCCCCATTATTAAATTTTTGCTATCTCTGTCTCCTTGGGATTTATTCAACATTTCCTCTAGGAAACTGAATGTTCTACCAGAAGATACATACATGTTTCATGTTTAGTAATGATATAGCTTCTAAACAATGGTGCTTTTTAAGATGATTTATTTTCTTTTCTTATCCTTTTTAATGAGATTGATTTTTACTTATTTTTTTTTCTGAGATCAGTATAGCTATCCCCCTAATGTTTTTCTATGTCAGCTGAGGCATTATATATTTTTCTCCAGCCTTTTAGCTTTACCCTATGTGCGTCTTTATACTTCAAATCTGTTTCTTGTAAACAACATATTATAAGATTCTGTTTTTTAATCCATTCTCCTATCCACTTCTATTTTATGGGACAATTCATCCCATTCACATTTACAGTTAACATGACTCTGTATTTCCTTCCATACTATCTTTCTTCATTTATATTTTTCCTCTTTCCTTTTCTATTATTCCACCTGGTTAAAATTTTACAAGCTTTCCCCCTCTGACTTTTGTTTTAAAATTTTCAATTTGAGTTTATTTTCACTTACACCTTCACATTTGCTTTTATCAGTCCCTTCATCCCTTTCCCATTCCACTCCTTCTCTGTAGATTAGGGATTGTATCTTGTTCCCTCTCTGGGCTAAATCTATTGATTAGAATTTACTCAGCTTTTACATTCTCTCTTCTTTCCCTCTAAAATTGTAGAGCTTTGTATCTTTTCCCTTGATGTTATTGTTTTGCTTGAGTACTATTAAGCAGGTATCATCAATCACAGTTTGATTATTGATTGCTTGATAAGTTCATATTGTTATCAAGGTATCATTGCAGATTGTTTGCTTGCGGCATTGTTTCAAATTGCACCAAACTATAATTGTAATCATTTTTACCTTTCCTCCTTTTCAAGTATCTTTCAAGTACACAGAATCCTCCTCATGAGCCAAAGTATCAGCAAAGCCATATCATTTCTTTAACTATTTGTGATCCTTTTCCAAGGCCTATTTTCTCTCACACTTTATGTCTTCCCCCTATAAGCCTCCCCACCCAGGGGACTTAATTCCTTGCTATGTGTAGCAAAGCCCATTTTCTCTGCCAACCACCCACAACCCAGGGTTCATAACCTATTGTAAAGTAAGGAAGGCATCTTTCTTTCCCACTCTACCCCACCCCAGTCCTTATTTTGTATCTGAATTGTTTTGTTTTAGCTGCTAAAAATATTCTTTCCTTTATTTGAGAGTTCTGGGATTTGGCTATAACAGCCCATGGAGTTTTTATCCTGGAGTCTCTTTCTAGAGCAGTTCATTGGTTGTATTATTTTCATGTTCTAGTAGATTTGGACTGTTTTTCTTTATAATTTCCTACATGATGCTTTCCAGATTCTATTTTTTTAATCTAGGCTTCCTAGTAGTCTAATGATTTGTAGTTTGTCTCTTCTGGATCTATTTTCCAGACAATTTATATTTTCTACATTTTTTTCACTGTTTTTATTTTGCATGATGGAATCTTTAATTCTTATAGAGTCATTGGTTTCCATTTGTTCAATTATACTTTTTTAAAGTTTTATTTTCTTCAATTAGTTTTCCAGTTGGTTATTTTTACACTTAATGGAGTTGATTTATTTGGACTTTTTTCATAATTTTATTACATTACTCATTTCAATTCTCCAATTTTCTCCTTCCTCTATTCATTGGTTTTTAAATTTTTCTTTAAGCTTTTCATTCAGCTTTTGCGTTTGAGTACAATTTATAGAAAGTTTTGATATTTCCCCTTTGAGTGATTTTTCAATAGTTTCTTCTTCAGACGTGGCATTATTCTCATCTTTGTCTGTAAAGTAGTTTTCAATAGTGAGCACTTTTTTATTTTTTTTCCTCTTCTTTGATGATTTAGCTCTTCTCCTGGAGTAAAGGAAGTAAATATCCAACGCTTTCCTTTTTATTTTTTTTTTGAGGGGCTGGGTTCTGATCCCTGGCTTATCACTGGTCACAACATTGCCTATGAATTTCAAGCCTTGTCTTTGCAGAGGTTTGTTTCCTCCTTCATGTATGGGTTCTGATTTAACTCTGATTTGTTCCCAACCCAATCCAGTCTTTTGCCCTGGTGTTTCTAGAGTTCAGACGTTTTTTTGTTGTTGGGATCTTCCCTGATGGCTTACTATCTAGTTGCCAGGACCTCTGCTGTTGTTCAGTTGTCAGGACCTGGATTTCACTGTGGCCACAACCTCCAGCTGGTTTTCCTTACTCTCTTGCCTCGTGGGCTTTATTTCCCCTTTCCCCCCAAAGAGACAGACCTTCACTAAAGATGCTCTGTGATGTCTACTGCTGAAAACTTCTTTGAATCTCTGCTTTTTTTTCTTGGTGGGATCTGTAGGTTGAATGTTAGAGTAGAGGCTTCAGGTATCTTTGGTATGGAAAAACTACAGGAACATGATTGTCATCTTGACTCCATCCTGGAAGTCATTCATGTATCCTCCTTTAGGATTTAAAAATTTGACTTCTTATTTTTTAATATATCATTCCATGACCCTTTATTACAATTTGTTTTTTATTGCATCATGATCAGGAAATTATGTGGTCAATATATTTTGCCTTTCTGCATTTGATTGTCAGCTTTCATTGATCTATTTTATGTATGATTTTTGTGTAGGTGCTATGTAACACTGAGAAAAATGGATATGCCTTTGTATCACCATTCAGTTTTCTCCAGAGGTCTATCATATACAAATTTTCTAACATTCTATTCACCTCCTTAACACCTTTCTTTTTTATTTTATCTTTAGATTTAACTAATTCTGAGAAAGGGATATTGAGGTCCCCTGCCAGTATGGTTTTGCTGTCTATTTCTTCCTAAAACATATTTAAGTTTTGTAAGAATTTGGATGCCATAAATATTTTTCCATCTGTTTTTAATATTGATATTATTCCATTTTCTATGATAGCTTTTTTTATCAAGAGCTAGCTTCCTTTCTTGTATTTTTTAATTAGATCAACTTTTGCTTTCTTTGACTGAAATAAGAATTGCTGTCACTTTTATTCTTCAAATGAAGTATAATAGATTCTTCTCAAGTTTCTATTTTTGTTTTTATCAAATATAATCCTTATAAGCAAAATATTACAGGATTCTGGTGTTTAATCCATTCAGCTCCCTACTTTTGTTTTTGAGAAAGCTCATTTCATTCCCTTTCACAGTTATGATTGCTAATTGTGTATTTCCCTTCATAAATATTTTCCCCTATTAAAATCTTTCTCTCTTCCCTTTGTCTCTTCTTAAGTGTTTTGCTTTTGACCTTTATCTCCTTTAATTTTCTCTCCCTTCTATCAGTACCTCCCTCTTCTTCTCTTCCTTTTCTATTTTGCTATATGTAACATAACTCTCTTTACCAATTTGAGTGTGTATATCATTCCCTCTCTGAAGCAAATTCAATGAAAGTAAGCTTAAAATAATGCTACCCCTCGCCTCCTATTAATTTCCCTTTTTCATGCCTTTTCATGAGATATAATTTAGCCCATTCTACATCACTCTTTCCTCTTCTCTCAATACAATCTTTCTTAAGCACTCTATTAATTTTTCTCCTCTTTATAATTTTTTTTATCATTCCATTTCAGTTACCTTATACCCATATCCTCTGGTTAAGTATACTCCTTCTAACTGCCATAATAAATATATAATTTTCAAAACCTACAAGTACCATATTTCATGTTAGGTTGTACCTTAGGTTGTTAAACCATGATATTTTTTCTTTCCTATTTACCTGTTTATATGTCTCTTGAGTCTTACATTTGAAGGTCAAATGTTGTGGTGAACACAGACTTTAGCATCAGAACATTTCAAAAGTTTACTATTACATTAAGTTTCCATTTTTTCTCTGGAAAATTATACTCAATTTATCTGGGTAGTTTATTCTCAGTTTTAATCCAATCTTTTTTGTGTTCTACCATATCATTTTCCCAAGACTTCCTTTCTTTAATATAAATGCTGTTCAATCCTATGTAATCCTAAGTTTGACTCCTTGAAAAGTGAATTATTTCTTTCTTGTTACTTGCAATATCTTCAGCTTGACCTTATAGTTCTGGCATTTGGTTACAGTATTTCTTGGAGTTTTATTTGGGAATCTCTTTCAGGCTATGAGCAACAGCTTCTTTTATAGAAATTGTACATTTTGTGTCTAGGATTTTAGGGAAATTTTCCATGATAATTACTTGAATGATATTCTCCAGGCTTTTTTTTTAATTTAAATTTTATTTTATATTTATTTTTTTGTATTTTTATGTTTGTTTTTTTTTTCCCAAGTAGTCTAATAGTTCTTGAAATATCTCTCCTGGTTCAATATTTCAGGTCAGTTGTTTTTCCAAAGAGGTATTTTACATTTTCTTCTATTTTAAAATTATTTCGACATTCTTTGATTCATTCTTGAGGTTTCAGACAATCCTTCCATTTGCTCAATTAAATTTTTAAGGAATTATTTTTTCAATTAAATTTTTTATCTTGTTTTCCCTTTGTTCTATTTTGTTTATAAAGGAGTTGTTTTCTTCAGTAAATTATTGTGCTTCATTTTCTAAACAGTTTTTAATATTTCTTTTCAGTAACTCTCATTTCTTTTCCCAATTTTTCTTTCACCTTTCTTACTTGTAGGTTTTTTTGACATTGTTGTCCTATTTTGAGTTTGTACTTTGATCTTTCCTGTTGCCATGGTAGTTTTCCATGTCAAGGAACTTTTTAAATTTTTTCTCCTTTCTAAATTTGAATTCTTCTCTAATGATATAGGAACCACTTTCTCAAATTATTTGTACCTGTGTAATGGAGATTTCTTCATTGACTTTCTGTACCCTAGACTCTGGAGCTGGCAACTTGATCACTGTTCTAGCATAGTCGGGCCTATTAATATCTGTTGTGCCAAGAGTTTCAGGGCTGGCAGTTTGCATGCTGTGGTAGGATTAGAAGTTTTAGAGAACAGATCTCAGGGTTTTCTCTTCTTTGGTTTCTTCAGAATTCTTTTAGAGTTTGATATAATGTTGTTGTTGCTTTTTTTCTGGGAGTTTAAGGGGAAAGTTTATACAACTTCCTGGTTTCCTCTCCATCATTTGCTCCACCCCCCCAGAAATTAATTATTTGAGCTAAATTTGAAGATTTAACTGTTTTACCACCTAGATTGAACCTAAAGACTTGGACAAGACTGTTTTGTTTTTCAAGGCAAATAGTGTTAAGTGACTTGCCCAAGGCCACACAGCTAGGTAATTATTAAGTGTCTGAGACCAGATTTGAACCCAAGTACTCCCGACTCCATGGCTGGTGCTTTATCCACTGCACCACCTAGCTGCCCCACAAGACTGTTTTTAAAGAATCTTTTTTTTCTTTATTTCATCTGGATTGTTATCTGTATTTCCCAGCTTTAGTCATTCATGAAACTAATAAGCATGTCAACTTCCCAAAAGTCAAGTGAATATTCTTCATTTTTTCTAAAAGATATAAACTTTATCCTTTTAAAAATGCCAACTGTTAACTCACCTTCAATTATTTTTTCTTTATAGTTTATTTTCTTCACACTTATTCAATCCAAAATTTAAGCTATTCCTATTCCTATTCAGTGTTCCTGGATGGGGAGGATTTCACTTCATCCTGTTCCATCTTATTGAGGGCCAGGAGGAGTGCAAAGTAAGGGCAGAATGCTCCATGTTGTGCTCATGTATCTCTTGAATGAGCTCTCCACTGACCTTTAACATTATCTACATCTTACCACAAGCTAAAGCAAACCTCCTGATACAATCAGAAGATGTTGAGTAAAATGCTGTACAAGAGTGCACTGCTGAAATTGCTAAAATGTGTCTTTCTCAGAGTCTAATATTGTGGTTTTCTGCTAAAAAGACTGTCTTATGCTCTCATTAAATGGCACTGCTAGTTGTCCTGCTATGAACTCCACACACATGTACCCATTTCATTTCTCTCCTGAGCAGTGTGGCCTCTCAGCTGGTCAGAAGAGCATCACACTGTTTATATTCTGGATGCTGTTTTATTTTGAAAGGGAATAAAATGATTATTATTAAGTGGTATATTCATAAATATTTAACAGTATACCTTTAAAGTTGATTTATAGTAACATTTTCTCCACCATTTTTATTAGTTTATATCATAAACAAAACAATCTTAGATTTGTAGTATCTCTGGATTTCTAAATTTTAATGTTCTTTAATGGAAATTTAGCAATTGGCTCTTAGGAGCTGGGTTGAGTCGACTGTATCACGCCTCTAATTAGTCATTACCTTCTGACTCAAATTTCAACTTCTATCTCATTCACCTGTTACACTGTTACAAATTTCTTCCTATAATCATGTCTATTTTTTCATATAGGATTATTCATAAGAAGTTGGATGTTATGTCCCTTGATCCCCCTTATGATATGCTAGGGATAATACTGGTCTCAGTATTCAAAGATCTGTTGGAGGACTTCAGGGGCCAAGGACAGAGTCAAGATAGGTTTGGGAAGTTAATATGCCTCCAGAAATTTTCCCTACACAATAAATGAAGCCTCTACACAAATATTAAAGTTATATATCCCACCAAAAAGATAAGATAGAAATTAGTTTTCAACCGAAGACATCATGTAGTTCTTCAGTGAAGGTCTACCTTTTTGAATGAAAAGTTCAGCTAGGCAGGGAAGTGGAAAAGTGAGATCCTGGAAGCTAGAAAATAGCACAGGACCAACAGCTAGATTGCATATCAACAGGGAAGATCCCAACACCAAACAAAGTCTGAACCCTGGGAACATTGTGACAAAAGACATGACTGGGTTCAAAACATACTACTGCATAGGCAGAGCCAGAACATACAGGAGGAAACAAACCTTTGCACAAATAATGCCTGGCCTTTATAGGTGACATCTTGGCCAGTGATAAGCCAGGGATCAGATCCCAGTCACAGAACAAAAAACTTGGGTCTATACTCTCTATACCCCAGGAGCAGAGCTCAAACAATCAAAATGAGAAAAAAATAAACTAAAGACACACTAAGCATAGAAAGCTATTATACTAATAGAGATGATTAAAAATAGTACCTCAAGGGTCAGCTAGGTGGCACAGTGGATAGAGCATCGGCCCTGGAGTCAGGAGTACCTGAGTTCAAATCTGACCTCAGACACTTAATAATTACCTAGCTGTGTGGCCTTGGGCAATCAACTTAACACAATTGCTTTGCAAAAAAAAATGTCAAAAGGGTACCTCAGAAGAAAAAAGGAATGAAGAATCCCTACATAGGATGTCTCAAAGGATTCTATGAATTGTACTCATATACAAACCTCCATAGAAGAGTTATAAAAATCAAAGAAGAAAGGAAGAAGTAAAATAGAAAAAAGAAATGAAAGCTGTGCAGGAAAATTATGAAAAACTGACTAGAGAAATGAACTTTAAAAGTAAAAACAATCAACAGAAAAAAAGTTGAAATGCTTCAAAAAATGAAAACAACCAACTGGAAAAAGATTAAAACTCATTTAAAACTGAAATCAATCAACTGGAAAGGTAATTCAACTCAGCAAACAGTAAAATTAGCCAACTGGAAAAGGAAACACAAAAGCTAACTGAAGAAAAAAAATGCTAGAAATTAGAATTGGACAAATAGAAATCAATGAATCTATGAAAGCCCAAGATTCCATCAAAGAAAGTCAAAAGGCTGAAAAAAAATGAACAAAATGTAATGTACCTTTTAGGAAAACCAACCTGGAAAATGGATCCAGAAGAGATAATTCACAAATTATTGGTCTACTAGAAAGCCTAGATGAAAAAAAGAGCTTGGAAAATATATTTTGGGAAATTATTAGGGAAAACTCTCCCAAACTGCTAGAATGATAAGACAAAATAGCAAATGAAAGAATTCACAGGATTCTTCCAGAAAGAAACCCCAGGATAAAAACTCTAACAAGTATCCTAGACAAATTCCAGAATTCTCAAATAAAGGTGATAGTACTATGATGAGCCCAAACAAAACAATTTAAATATGAAGGAAACACAATCAGACTTACACAGGACTTATCAGCTTCAACACTGAAGGATCAGAGAGCCTTGCAATATAGTACTTTGGAGGGCAAAGAACCTTGAATTACACCCAAGAATTTATTACCCTGCAAAATTCAACATATTCTGCAGGGGAAAATGTAGATGTTCAATGAAATAGAGGATACCAACATTTCCTAAAAAGAAAGACCAGAACTGAACAGAGAACTCAATCTTCAAATACAAGACTCAAGAGATGCATAAAAAAGGTAAACATAAAGGGAAAAAAATAAAACAAAAGAAATGCTACTCAAAATCATTAAATTGTATACAACTCTGGGAAGATGTTTCTTGTAACTCTAAAGAATTCCATTTCTCTTAGGATAGTTGAAAAATTTAATGTAGTTGAAGACATTGTACTTAGAGGATATGATTACAGTTTGTTCTTGTTCATCTAATGAAGATGATCATCATTATGTTTGAGGCAAATTACATGGTGTCTGACTGTGGCTAATCAGACCAATACTAGCTGAGAATGCTCTACCATAAGTCATATACAAATAGTTCAGGTGAAAAGTTGGGATGTTTGCTCTAAATTTATGTGTCTCATGTTTCCTTTGATCTATTTTAATTCTGTCTTGTTCATAGAACTCAGAACTTCCTCTAATGAGGGCATCCTATGCTGGGCCTTTTGCCAATGTTGACTGTAGCTTACAATAAATTGCAAAGATCTTAAGAGAGACCTGTTCTAGTACGTAGAGTAGAGGCACTATACTTAATTAAATCATAAGTGATATTACATTACTAGATACTTAGAGGTTTGTATTACCATAAGGGGCAAAAGGTGGAACACTACTTGAAAGGGTTGGACATAAAAGAGATTAAGAAGAAACCTTAATTCATAATGGAGAAAATGTGTTTAGGAGGGAGGGGTTCAAATGATTCAGGAAATTAGTTTGTTTTGAGGCTTTGTCTCATGAGGATTATGAATTCATGGAGAATACTTGAAATGGGGGTAAGCTATAACGTGATTACAATTTAATGTGATTCTTGAAAAGTGTGTTTCTAATGAGACAGAAGAGGGAAGAGTAATTAATGTTGAGGAGGCAATGTTGCTTATCAATCAAGCAATAAGTCAATCAAACTTTGTTTCATTGTACTTTGAAAACAATAAAAAAATAAAAAAGAAGGTTAGTCATTAGTGGGTAAATAACTCCAAATAAAGAAGCACAAAGACCTATTATAGCAGAGGGAAATAAGGGAGTGTTTGAACACTGAGTAAAGGTTATTCAATAGATTTGTACCAGAAAGTGAATAATATTCATTCCCAATTGGGTTTAAAAATTCATTCTACTCTAAGTAAAATTGACTAGAGGGGGAAAGGGAAGCAAAAGGAAAGAGAAGACTGATAAAAGGGAAGCTAAATGAAAGTAAATCAAAAGTTAAAATTTGAAAAAAAGTTAAAGGGAAAAGGGAGTGAAATAATTGAGAGGAGGAATAAGAGAAAAGTAAAGAAAAAATAAAAACAGGGAAAGATAACATAGAGGAATTAAAAAAATTAGTAATCTTAACTGTAAATGTGAATGAGATGAATTCTCCTACAAAACAGAAGCAAATAGCAGAATGGATTAAAAACCAGAATCTTACAATATGTTGTTTAAAAGAACACACAGAGAATATACAGAAGCAGAGAAATACACACAAGTTAATAATAACAACAGCAATAATAATGATAATAATAATAATAATAATAATAATAATAACAATAGTTTTCCTTCATTCCCAAAGACCATGGCATCAGATAGGACAAACACATGAATTCATGAATTGAATTTTAGTGAGGAGGTGCTGTGCTCAGTCACCAGACACACTTTCTCTTCCAGAACCATCTGGTTCCAGTGCTTAGATAAGAATCAGGATGACTGGAAATGTCTCTGGATGTGAGGCAATTAGAGTTGTGTCTTGTCCAAAGACATAGTTAGTAAATGTCTGAGGTTGGATTCTAACTCCCATCCTCCTGATTCCAAGGTTGATGATCTATCTACTGTGATTAAGGTAAAAGACTGGAACAAAATATATTATGTTACAATCAAAATTAAAAAAGAAATCAGGGATAATAATCCTGATTTCAGGCAGAGCAAAAGCAAAAAAGGAATCTTATTATAAAGGATAAGGAAAGAAACTACATCTTCTTAAAAGGCACCATGGGCAATGAAGTTTTAACAGTATTAAACATATATGCACCTAGTGATTATAACATCCAAATTCTTAGAGGGGAACTTGGAGGAATTTCAAAGAGACATAGAGAGTAAAACTATGATGATAGGGGACTCCACCTAGTCTCTCAGAACTAGATAAGTTTAACTACAAAATAAATTAGAAGGAAATTAAAAAGTTGAATAAATTCTTAGAAAAATTTTACGATAGATTACTAGAGAAAACTAAATAGAGATAGAAAACAATATACATTTTTCTCTGTAGAACATGCACCTATAAGAAAATTAACCATATGTCATTGTAAGGCATGAAAATACTACAATCAAAGGAAGAAAGGAAGAAATAATAAAGCAAAACTTTCAGAAAAAGATAAAATAATGATAAAGGAATATGAAACAAAAATTAATTGGAAAGTAAACAACAATTTTTAAAAATCAATGGATTAAACAAATATCAAAGAAATAGTCAATCATTTCATCTTAGAAAATGATAACAACAAGATACCAGACCAAAGTTTATGGGGCAGAGCCAAAGCAGTTTTTAGGGTAAGTTTTACATCTCTAAATGTTTATATGAATAAAACATAGAAAGATGATATCAATGAATTAGTGTCAATTGCAAATATTCACTTGAAAATTAAATGTTTTATAATTCAAAGGTTGTCCAGAATGCCTTGTTAAACAAGTAAAGATACTTTATAGAAAAATAATTGACTATAAAATTAATGAACTTCTTCCTCTTTAATTCAATTGTCGGATTCCTATGCTTCAAATGAATGGTATTAGTTTCTGTAGTTTTTTAATGGAATATTTAAGAAAAGTTTTGATTCAGCTTTTGAAACATTTCATAATTTACCACCATACAATTTTGTGCCAAGTGTGTTGAAAGTATACAATTATATTCATTATAATTGTTAAAAATTTACAAGTATTTTGAAGGTCAGTTTTCTTTAAAATTGATATCATATACCTTAAATTTAATTGGAAAAAATTAGAAATTTTTGTAATTTTTAAATTAGAATGAAATTTTCACCAGTTTTTGATTTCCAGTTTTAATTTTTAAATCATTCAAAACATTCTTAATTACAATTGAGTCAAAAGTTTGGTATAGATTTATCTTTTTCTTGAAGCGTTCATTCAGTGAGCCAAACCAAATGCAAACTATCTTTCATAGAAAATTATTAAATTTTCAGTGTGAGCATTTACTCATTAGAAAACAGCAAAAGTTGCACATCACACATTATTTATTACTTTTTTTAATTCTCTAAAGAAAGTGAAGGTAAAAATATTAATAATATACATCTTTAATTATTTGGGGAGTCAATATTTAAAACATTACCAGCACAATCTTGTCTTCCCATCTTTCAGACTATTTTTTCTTTTTGAAGACACCATTATCATTTCAATCATCTAGATTCGCAAACTTGGTATTATCCATTAATATTTAGTGACACTCAAAGCCATATATCCAATCAATTGCAAAATTTTTTGATTCTACTACCATTGTCACATGTATCTGTCCTCTTTAAGTTATTCATAAAGCCCAACTCACCAACATAATGCAAGTCTTCATAAACTTTCACTTGGATTATTTTCTAACATATCTTCTTGCATTTTCTTTCTCATTTCTGATCCATTTCTCATACATGTCAAAATAATTTCCTTGTCAATCATAGTACTCCTTCTTATTAAACTCCAAAATTCTGCTTTTGCATCTGGGATAAATTATATGCATTTTCATATATTTTAAATTCCTTCATAAATACTTATGAGAACTGATGCAATGTGAAATGAGCACATTGTAAAAAGAAGAATATTGTACAGAGTATCAGCAGCATTGTGTGATGTTTAATTATGAATTAGTGATATAATGATCTAAGACAAGAAAAAAAGGTTTTATGATGGAAAATGTTAACCATCTGCAGAGAAAGGACTGATGGAGTATGAAACTAGATTGAAGCAAACTATTTTAACTTTTTTTTATTTTTTACTTTTTTTCTTTTGTTCTGTTACTTCTTTCACAAAATGGCTAATATGAAAACTTTTGGATTATTGCAGGGGGTGGCTGTGATGCAATGTATATTAAAAAAATTAATTTCTTAGGGAAGGAGCACAGAGGGAGAGAATTTGTAACTGCATTTAAAAATACATTTAAAATTGTCTTTGTTCTGGAAAGAGAGCCCTCCTGAAAGTATGGGGCCCACAGCCCTGATCCTCCAGACCAGCCTAGCTGAGCTGATGGATGAGCAGTTGC
This sequence comes from Macrotis lagotis, assembly GCF_037893015.1. Taxonomy (NCBI): domain Eukaryota; kingdom Metazoa; phylum Chordata; class Mammalia; order Peramelemorphia; family Peramelidae; genus Macrotis; species Macrotis lagotis. Next base: position 660,224,126 of record NC_133658.1, read on the forward strand.
ACTTTGCAACTCTCTGAGCTGGAACGCCACCCCTGTTGGGGCTTCCCAGGCCCCTGCTTCCACAGCCTTCTTCCCATAATAAACACAGTAACAGCCCATCCCACACACACACACACACTTCACCCAGTCTCAGGGGTGTTCAGTAAAGCCCTCAGTGGCCTCATTTGGAGTTACTAAAGCCAGTGAGAAAAACCTCTAGAACTTTCAACACCAAAGACCTGTGAACCAGCCCCATTGCCCATCACAAAATCTTAGGAAAATGAAGAAAGGTCAGTAGGAATGGGGAGGAGGGATATTGAAAACTACCTGGAAGGCAAACATCTTAAATCAGAGAGATCTAGAACTTCTGAGGAGAATATAAATTGTTTTCTAGTGCAGAAAGAATTCCTAGAAGAAATCAGGAAGGAGTTTAAACATCAATTTGAAAAATTAGGAAAATAAACTCAAGAAAAAATTAATACATTGTAAGAGAAAATTAAGATCTCTCAATGAAAAACAAATCTTTGAAAATACAATTGGATAAGTATAAAAAGAAGATAATTCTCTGAAAACCTCAATTTGAGGATGGGAAAATTCCTTCAAAAATAGAACTGATCAGCTGAAAATGGACTAGCAAAATGTAAATGAAGAAAATTCTTCTCTAAAAAACTGAATGGAGTTGAAAGTAATGACTTCATGAGACAACAATAATCTATTAAAAAAACCCAAAAAATTGAAAAAAAATGAAGAAATTGTAAAATACCTCATAGGCAAAACCACTGACCTCAAGAATAGATCCAGGAGAGACAAATTAAAAATCATTGGGCTCCATTAAAATTTTGAAGAGGAAAAAAACCCCGTACTCAATATTACAGGATTTAGTGATGGAAAATTTTCCTCATATCATAGAACTAGAGGGCAAATTAGTTATTGAAAGAATAAATGGATTCTTCTCTGGAAAGAGATACCAAAATGAAAACACCAAGTAATGTTGTGGCCAAATTCCAGAACTATTAGAAAAAAAGAGAAAATCCTGCAAGCAGCTAGAAAGTAACAATTATGATATCAAGGAGCCACAGTAAGGATAACACAGGACCTGTTTGCATCCACATTAAAGGATCAAAGGGCCTATAATGTGATATTCTGAAGAGCAAGGGGACTGGGAATGCAGACAAGAATTAACTATCCTGCAAAACTTCTCTTCCAGGATAAAAAGATGGACATTTAACAAAATAGGAGACTTCCAATTTTCCTGATGAAAAGAAAAGAGCTAAACAGAAAATTTAGACTTCAAAAAGGAGATTTCAAGAGACACATGATAAGGTTAAAAAGGGGTAAAGGAAAAAAATATACTATCCAATAAGATGAAACTGGCAATATCCCCACATGGGAGAAAGACTCTTGTAACTCTTCAGAATTGTAACTCTATTAGAGAGAACATACTTAGCCAGAAGTAATGGACACTGATAGAATGATTTATAAAAAAAAAATTCTTAAAAAGGGGAGCTCTAAAGAGATGAGAGAATGTAAAGAATTGAATGGGATACATCACAAGACAAAAAGAGATACAAAGGACCTGTTGCAATAGAGAGGGAGAAGGGAAGAGGTGGGAACTGCCTGAATATTCCTTTCATCAGATTTGGCCTAAAGTTAACATGCACACACTCAGTTAAGTTAAGAAATTTATCTTACCTTGCAAGTATTTAAAAGGGAAAGCAGGAGGGGGTGGAAAAGAGGAAGTAACAGAAGGAAGTAAAGGAAGAAGGGGCTAAGGGAAAGGGTAAAGAAAGGGAGGATGTTGGGTGCATGGAGGAAAACACACTGAAAGTAGTGGGATTCAGAAAGAACATACTGGGGAGTATGGATGAAATGAAAAAGGAGAAAATTACAAAGGCAAAAAGAGTGCAAGGCAAAAAAGAATTAGAAATTATAACTTTGAATGTGAATGGGATGAACTCTCCCATGAAACATAAGAGAATTGCAGAGTGGATTAAAATCCAGAATCTACAATATGCTGCTTACAAGAAACTCATTTGTACATACAGAATAAAGGTGAAATGTTAGAGCAAAATATATTTTACTTCAGCTGAAGCGAAAAAAGCAGGGATAGCAATCCATATCTCCAACAAAGCAACTGCAAAAATAGATCTTTTTACAGGAGATGAGGAAAGAAACTATATACTCTTAAAAGGTAAGATAGACAATGAAGAAATTTCAATACTAAATGTGCATGCAGGAAGTGTTATAGTATCCAGATTCTTAGAAGAGAAATTGAATGAGTTATAGGAACACATATACAGAAAAACTCTACTGGTCAGAGACTTCAATCTCCTGCTCTCAGATTTAGATAAATCTAACCAAAAACAAACAAGAAGGAAGTTAAGGAGGTAAATAGAATGCTAGATAACCTAGGCATGATAGACCTTTCAGAGAAAGTTGAATGGGGATGGAAAGAAATATATTTTTTCTGTAGTACATGGCACTTACACAAAAATGGACCATGTACTAGGGCATAAAAATCTAATAATCAAATGCAGAAAGGCAGAAATAGTGAATAAATACTTCTCAGATTATAATGTATTAAGAACCACATGAAATAATGGGCCAAGGAGAGATTGACCTAAAGCTAAATGGAAAATAAATAATCTCATTTTAGAGAATGGATGGATCAAGCACCAAATTACAGAAAGAATTTTTTATTTCATCATAGATAATGACAATAAAGAGACAATACACCAGAACTTATGGGACACACTCAAGGCAATTCTCAGGGGATATATTATATCTTTAAATGCTTACATGAATAAATTAGAGAAAGAGGCAATCAATGAACTAAACATACAACAAAATCAATTAGAGAAAGAACAAATTAAAAGCCCTCAATTAAATACCAAATTAGAAATTCTAAAAATTAGAGGAGAAATTAATAAAATCAAAAGCAAGAAAACTATTGAAATAATAAATAAAAACAAGAGTTGGTTTTATGAGAAAACCAATGAATTGATAAACTTATAGTTAGTTTGAATACAAAAACAGAAAGAAGAAAACCAAATTGCCAGTATCATAAATTTAAAAAGAAAGGTGAATTCACTTCTAATGAGGAGGAAATTAAAGTAACAATTCAGAATTATTAAGCTCAATTGTATGCCAATAAATTTGATAATCTAAGTGAAATGGGTGAATATTTACAAAAACATAAGCTGTCCAGGTTGAATGAAGAGGAAATTAATTTCCTAAATAAGCATATCTCAGAAAAAAAATTCAACAAGCCATTATTGAACTTCCTAAGATAAAATCTCCAGGTGAAATGGAATCACAAGTGAATTCCCCCAAACATTTTCTTAAAAATTTTAGTTATTTTGAGTTTTACACTTTTTTTCTCTCTAATCTTACTTGCCTACCCCCAACCCTCACAGAAGGCAATTTGTCAGACTTTACATTGTTTCCATGGTATACATTTATCCAAATTGAGTGTGATGAAACAGAAATCATATCCTTAAGGAAGAAATGTAAAGTATAAGAGATAGCAGGATCAGAAAATAAGATATCATTTCTTCTGAATTTAAGGTAATGGTCCTTGGTCTTTGTTCAAATTACACAGTAGTTCCTTTGGATACAGATGGTATTCTCCATTGCAGAAAGCCCCAAATTGTCCCTGATTTTTGCACTGATGGAATGAGCAAGTCCATCAACGTTGATCATTGCCTCTATGTTGCTGTTAGGATGTACAGTGTAGACAGGGCTGTTTTGAATATTTTTGTACACGTGATTTTTTTATCCTTTTTCATAATCTCTTCATGGTAAAGACACAGCAGCGGTATTGCTTGATCAAAGGGTAAGCATATTTCTGTTGACCTTTGGACATACTTCCAATTTTCTCTCCAGAAAGGTTGGATGAATTCACAGCTCCATCAACAATGTAATAGTGTCCCAGATTTCCCACAACCCTTCCAACAATTATCATTATCCTTTCTGGTCATATTGACTAGTCTGAAAGGTGTGAGGTGGTACATCAGAGAAGCTTTAATTTGCATTTCTCTAATAAGTAATGATTTAGAGCAGTCTGTTGTTCTATTATAACTATGGATTGCTTTGATTTCCTCATCTGTAAATTGCCTTTGCATATCCTTTGACCATTTAACAATTGGGGAATGGCTTTTTTTTTTAAATATGACTCAGTTCTCTGTAATATTTTAGAAATACATCCTTTTTCAGAATCATTAGTTGTAAAGACTGTTTCCTAGTTTTCTACAATTCTTTTGAACTTGGTTACAGTGATTTTGTCTATGCAAAAGCTTTTTAATTTAATGTAATCAAAATCAACTATTTTGTTTTTAGTGATATTCTCCACCCCTTCCTTAGTCATGAACTCCTTCCCTTTCTGTACATCTGACAGGTAAACTAGTCCTTGATCTTCTAATTTGCATATAGGATTATTTTTTGTCTAAATCCTGTTTCCATTTGAAAATTATCTTGTTATAGTGTGTGAGGTGTTGGTCTAATCTAAGTTTCATCTATTCTAACATCCATTTTCCCAACAGTTTTTATCAAAGAAAGAGTTTTTATCACAATAGATGGACTCTTTGGGTTTATCAAACAACAGATTACTGTAATCATTTCCTGCTAATAATATTCTGTTCCTGGTCCACCACTCTATTTCTTAGCTAATACCAGACAGTGTTGATGACTGATGCTTTATAATATAATTTTAGATCAAGTAAGGCTGAGCCCCCTCCTTTTGCACTTTTTTTATTAAATCCCTGAAAATTCTTGACTTTATTTCTGCATATGAATTTACTTCCAAGTTTTTCTACCTCATTAAAGTAATTTTTTTGGAATTTTGATTGGTGGGACACTAAACAGGTAGTTTAGTTTTGGGAGAAATGTCATTTTTATTATATTAGCTCTACCTATCCATGAGCAGTTGATGTTTGCCCAGTTATTTAAATCTGAATTAATCTGTGTGAGAAGTCTTTTATAATTGTTTTCAGAAGTTTCTGAATCTGCCTTGGCATGTAGACTCCCGGGTATTTTATACTGTCTGAGGTTACTTTGAATGAGATTTCTCTTTCTAGCTTTTCCTGTTGTATCTTGCTAGTCATATATAGAAATTTGAGGATTTATTAGGGGTTATTTTACATCCTGCAACTTTGATAAAATTTCTAATTGTTTCCAGTAGTTTTTTGGATGATTTGTTGGGATTCTCTAGGTATACCATTATACCATCTGCAAAGAGTGAGAGTTTTGCTTCTTCCTTCCCTATTCTAATTCCTTCACTTTCTTTTTCTTCTCTAATTGCTGAAGCTAACATTTATAATGCAATATTGAATAGCAGTGGTGATAATAGGTGTTCTTTTTTCACTCCTTATCTAATTGGGAATGCCTCTAGCCTCTCCACATCGAGTATAATGCTTGTTGAGGGTTTCAGCTAGATACTATTATTATTCTGTTTATTATTCATTTATCCCTACACTCTCTAGTGTTTTTAGTAGCAATGAATGCTGTATTTTGTTAAAAGCTTTTTCAGCATCTATGATATGACCATATAATTTCTGATAGGTTTGTTGTTGATATAATTGATTATAATAACAATTTTCCTAATATTTAACTAACCCTGAATTCCTGGGATGAATTGTACTTGGTCAAAATGTATTATGCTAGAGATAACTTGTGGTACTCCTTTTGCTATGATTTTATTTAAGATTTTTGCATCTATATTCATCAGGGAAATAGATCTATAATTTTATTTCTCTGTTTTTAACTCTTCATGGTTTAGGTATCAGCACCATATTGGTTTCATAGAAAGAGCTGGGCAAAGGTCCATCTTCCCTTTTTTTCCAAAGAATTCATAGAGAATTGGAAACAATTGTTCCTTCAATGTTTGGTAGAATTCACTTGTGAATCCATCAGGCCTTGGAAATATTTTCCTTAGGGAGTTCAATGATGGCTTGGTGAATTTCTTTTTCTGAGATAGGGTTCATTAGGTATTTAATCTACTCTTCATTTAACCTGTAAATATTCATCCATTTCATGGGCAAAATAATTCTGAATTATTACTTTTATTTCCTCCTCATTGATAGTGTGTTCACCTTTTTAATTCATGATACTTGCAGGTTTATCAATTTTATTGGTATTTTCATAAAACCAACTTCTGGTTTTATATATTAATTCTGAAGCTTTCTGCTTTTGATTTTATTAATGTTTCCTTTAATTTTTGAAATTTCTAATTTGGAAATTTGGGGGGATTTTTAATTTCCTCTTTCTCTAATTTTTTTAGTTACAGGTTTAGTTCATTGATTTCATTTTCCCTTATTTATTCATGTAAGCATTTATAGCTATAATATATCCCCCTGAGAGTCACTTTGAGGGAATGCCATAGGTTTTGGTATTTTGTTTCATAATTTTCATTATCTAGGAGAAAATAATTCTTTCTATATTTTATTACTTGATCCACTCATTCTTTAAAATGAGGTTATTCAGTTTCCAATTGGTTCTGAGTGTACATCTCCTTGGACCAATATTCCATATGACTTTTATTGCATTGTGATCTGAGAAAGATGTTTTCACTATTTCTGCCTTTCTGTAGTTGATCATTGGGTTTTTATGCCCTAATATATGGTCAATTTTTGTATAAGTGCCAAGTACTACAGAAAAAAAGTTATATTCCTTTCTATTCTCATTGAATTTTCTCTATAAGTCTATCATTACTGATTAGAGAAATTCCAATTAAAGCCCCTCAGTGGTACCATCTCACACCTATCAGAGTAGCTAATATGACCAGAGAGGATGATGTTTGTTGTTGGAAGGGCTGAGGGAAATCTGGGACACACTCATACACTTTTGGTGGAGCTGTAAAGTTATCTAACCTTTCTGGAGAAGATTGTGGAATTATGCTCAAAATGCAGTTAAAATGGGCATACCCTTTGATGCAGCAATACCACTACTGGGTCTATACCCTGAACAGATCATGAAAAAATGGTAAAATAAATATTTTGTAAAATATATTCATAGTAGCCCTGTTTTTCTGTGACAAAGAATTCCATCAATTGGAGAATGGTTGAACAAATTGTGATATGTGTATGTTATAGAACACTACTATTATGTTAGAAACCAAGAGGGATGGGAATTCAGAGAAGGCTGGCAAGATTTGCATGAATTGATTTTGAGTGAAACTAATGGAACCAGAAGAACATTGTAAACTTTAACAGCAACATGGTGATGATTATCAACCTTAATGGACTTTCTCATTCCAACAATGCAATAATCAGAGTAAGTTTTAGAGCACCTGCAATGTAGAATACTATTTGTACCCAGAGAAGCAACTGTGGAGTTTAAGCAAAGACTTAAGTCTAGTACCATCAATTCTTTTTTTAAAAAAAAGTATATTTTGGACTACATAATTTTGCTATCTATGATATTTAATTTTATCCTCACTGAGATGATGTCTCTCCCAACACATGCAATTGCAGTCAAAATATAGCATGGAAACAATGTAAATATTATCAGATTGCATGCTGTTCGAGGATGGAGGGCAGGGAATGGAGTGTGGGAGAAAAACTTTAAAATTCAAAATATTACAGAAAATGATAAGTAGAAAGTACTATTGCATATAATTGGAAAAGAAATAAAATATTAATAGAATTTTACATATCATCTTTAAATTTTATTAAGGGAAACATGCTATGTTAACAGTAAAGCCCTTAAACAACCTGGTCCTATGCTTACCCTGCCAGCTTATTTTACATTTTTCCAGTTTCTATACTTTGAAATCTAACCAGGATTACTTTTGTTCTGTTTCCATTTGTGTGCCTTTACATTGATTATTACTTGTTCCTGTGATGATGTTCCACTTCACTTATCTTGCTTTGTTTCTTTTAAAACTTTACACATTTGGACTTCCAGCCAAGATGTCAGAGAGAAGACAAGCACAGTTCTAAAGTCTCCTTATATTTCCCCATCTATCATATGTAAAAAAAACCTCTTAACAGACCCACAAAACCCAGAAAGAAAAGCCAGAAGAAAAAACATTTACCTCAGGATTTGTCTCTGACAGCATCATTGGCTGAATTGGGGTGGGTGAGTCTGGGCTCAGAGGGCGGTCCAGCCCTGGATCAGCCAGATTAGCAGCTGAAGTGGGACCTGGAGTCTGAGGGCCTGAGAGCTGGAACTCCTGGATCAGCATTGGGGCTAGAAGGCTTGAGTCACCTAGGGAGCAGAGGCACTGGTGTTGGTGCTGTCTCTCTGGAGCTTGCCAACAGGGCTGGGGGGAGAGTTCTGGTGCAGGAAATCTGCTGAAACCAACCCTGGGCTCCTCTGGTCTGAGGAACTCTGAGTCCATGCCTCCATTACAGCTGAGGCCCCTTCCCCAACAAATATTTTCAAACTAATTCTGCCTGAGGTCCAGGTGTGTGAGCAGAAGAATCAGCCTAGCTGACAATCTTAAGGAATGACCTCAGGCTAGAGTAAAGCCCACCACTGAATGAAGGGAAAAAAATTCAATAGCTCCAACTCTTCCCTTCAAGCAAAGGGAGAAGGTCTCAATCAAGGTCACAGACACCAGAGAAAGCAACCAACACCTCCTACTGGCCAGCCAGAGAAATTGCATTCAGTGAGTAAAGCCTTTAGCAATCCCAAGCCCCTTTGAACCAGCTCCTCCCCAACTCAAGGTCTTAGAAAAATGAATAAGGGTCAGCGGGAAGGTGGATCCATAGAAAAATTCTTGGAAGGTAAAGACCCTAAGTGAGAAAGACCTTGAACCTCTGAGGAGAATATGATCTGGTCTTCAGCACAGAAAGACTTCCTTGAAGAAATAAGGAAGGGGCTTAAAAATCAACTGGAAAATTTGGGAGAGACAATTAATACATTGCAACAAGAAAACAAATCCTTAGAAAATACAATTGGACAAATAGAAAAGGAGAATGAATCTCTCAGATCCTCAATTGGACAATTACAAAAAGAAAATAATTCTCTCAAAACCTCAATGGGTAAAATTAAAAGCTGTTTCAAAAGTAGAATTGACCAATTTTAAAAGGAGTTGCAAAGGTTAATGAAGAAAACCCCTCCCTAAAAAAAATGGATTCTTCAGAAACTAATGACTCCATGAGACAGCAAGAGCCAGTTAAACAAAATCAAAAAATAGAAAAAATAGAAGAAAATGTAAAATACCTCATCAACAAAGTCACTGACATTAAGAATAGATCAAGGAGGGGCAACATGAAAATTATCGGACTTCCTGAAAACATTGAAGAGAAAAAAAAGCCTGGAGTTAATATTACAGGATCTAGTGATGGAAAACTGCCCTGATATCATGGAAGTGGAGGGCAAAGGAGTTATTGAAAGAATACGTGGATTCATCTCCAGAAAAATCCCTTAAAATGAAAACACCAAGAATGTTGAAGCCAAATTCCAGAGCTATCAGATAAAAGAGAAAATCCTACAAGAAGCCAGAAAGAAACAATTTAAATATCAAGGAGCCACAGTAAGGATCACACAGGACCTGGATGCATCAACATTAAGGCATCAAAGGGCCTGGAATGAGATATTTTGAAGAGCAAGGGAGCTTGGAATGCAGCCAAGAATCTACTATGCCATAAAGCTGAGCCTTCTCTTCCAGGAAAAAGATGAACATTTAACGAAATGGAAGATTTCCCAAAATTCCTGATTAAAAGACCAGAGCTAAATAGAAAATTTGGCTATCAAACAAGAGGATCGAGAGACACATGAAATGGTAAAAGAAAAGGGGAGGGGGGCGGTAAAAAGATAAATTGCTATCCAGTAAGTTAAAACTGCCTATATCCCAGCAGGGGGAAAAAGATTCTCGTAAATGATGAGAATTGCAACTCTTACAGAGAGAATATACCTAGCCAGAAATGATTGACATTCATGATCTTTACATGCGACTGCTATCTAATGGGATGTAATGGCTTTAACCCCACTTAGGAGAAAGACTCTAATAACTCTCAGGAATTTTAACTCTATTAAATAGAATATACTTAATTAGAAGTGAAAGATACTCAGAATTTTCTATGACTCAGATGGAATGATCTAAAAAAACCCACTACCTCCTTAAAAAGTGGAACAAGAAAGAGACAAGAGGAGGGAGGGGATTGAATGGGGTAAGTCTCATTACACTAAGAGGTACAGAATACCTATGGTAATAGAGGGGAAGAAGGGAGCAGATGAGAAACACCTGAATCTTCTTCTCATCAGACTTAGCTAAAAGTCAACCTACACATATTCAGTTAACTCATAAAACATCTAACCTTTCAAGTATTAAAAAGGGAAAAGGGGAGAGGGGGCATGGAGAAAGGAAAGGGCATGGGGGTAAAAACAGGGAACCAAGAAACGGAAGGGAAGGGAAAAGTGGAAAAGTGAAAGGGGAAAGAAAGGGGAGGGGTTATATAGAAGAGCAAATACACAGAACGGTGTGGTATTCAGGAACAATATACTGGGGAATATGGATAAGGGGGGAAAGGGGGAAAATACAAACAGAGGGAAGATAGCATGGAGGGCAATAAAGAATTAGTAATTATAACATTGAATGTAAATAGAATTAACTCTCCCTTAAAAGGTAAGCAAATTGCAGAGTGGATTAAAAACCAGAATCCTACAATATGCTGCTTACAAGAAACTCATTTGAAGCAGAAGGATACATATATAGTAAAGGTAAAAGATTGGAGACAAATATATTTTGCTTCAGCTGAAGTAAAAAAGCAGGGGTAGTAATCCTTATCTCAGAAAAAGTAGCAGTAAAAATAGATAGCATCAAAAGAGATAAAGAAGGAAACTTTATCCTCCTAAAGGTTAACAAAGACAATAAAGTTATTTCAATACTGAATATATATGGACCCAGTGGGATAGCAGCCAAATTCTAAGAGGAGAAGCTGAAAGAACTGCGGGAAGACATAGACAGCAAAGCTGTACTAGTGGGACACCTCAACCTCCCACTCTCAGATCTAGGATCTGATCTCAGGAAAATGAAATTTCCTCACTCCAGTATTCCATCCACTGAGCCACCAACTGCATGTGTGATTGAATACATGTAAATATATGAAAGCAGTTCTTTTATTCCCCTATTGTTATTTTTTTCAAGGCAGTGAGTCTGTGGATGGGAAGGCTATAAGGAAGAGTAGGAAAAATTAGAAGGTGAAGATATGAAAAGGTCATAGATTTAATTTTTGCATAGCAGAGGATAGTAAGAATTCATAAAACAAATATCTAGTTGACACTGGAGAGTGTTAGTTGAGAATTCAGGCAGATACTTTTCTTCTCTACAATTTCCCATTAAAATGCAGAATTATTTTTCCAATGGGGGTTAAAATGATTTCTTATATTTCTAGTATGTGGTATTAATGAACTGTGTGACATATACAAGAACAAATAGGTTTACAAGTGCTCCTAATTTCATGCCATCTACAGAAGAATTGATTAACTGATCATTTGTTTGGAAGTGGAACTTAGATCATGTGGCAGATTCAGTGATAACTGTTCCACAAATAATATGGCTAAAGTATATGGAAAAAGAAATAAGAGACTTCTAGAATGTATGCGATAAGATCAGGGAATAGAATGATAAATTCAAGTATTATCTAACTTTTGATGTCCTAATCAAAAGTCTTTAGAATGCAAAATATGAGAAATTTATTAATCAATTTCAAATAATGTAATATTCAGTTAAAATATTAATAACCTCCTTTTCCCTAATTAAGCACCAATTATTTGGTATTTATTTGACACTTGGTTAATTTGTGATAAATAAACAAGAAAATGTATCAATTTCCTATTATGACAAAGGAATCATAAGAAATAAAGGAAATGAAAGAGCAAAAAATGTGAAGAAATGAAAAAAAAATCCCTTCAGTGAATCTAAAGGACTAAGACAAGAAGGAAGTGAGCCCCCAAAACTGTCCTCATGTTATATTTCTTACTATCCTTCTCTAAATTCATTACCTTTAGGTCATTTTCCCCCATGGACAAGTTACTTAACTAAATTGTAAAAATACTTTTTCGTTAAAAATAAAATTCTGAATCTATAGTAAAATATACTTTAGATTTCTGTGTTTTCTAGAGTTGAACATTATCATGTTAAAGTGCCCATAATGATATCAGGGAAGAGATAAAGTATATTCTGTGTAACTTTCCTCCTCTCTCTCTCTCTTGCTCTCTTTCATGGATTTCATGATTTATTGACTTCCAATATTCCTTCTAGATTTTTATTTACTTTCCTGTCTTTTCTCTATTCCATCTTAATTCTTACATATTTATGTAATTTATTCATTTATTTTTATCAATATTCATATGTATATTTTTAATTTACAAAATTTTCTTCCACTTTCCATTCTCACCTTCCCCCCATCAATGAAAAACAGTCAGGTTAGCATTGTACACACATATTATGATAAACATGTTTACAGATTAGTGCTTTTTTTGTATGAGGAACTAGGTTTAAGGGAAAGAGATACATAAAAGATAATTTTTATAAAGTGTTCATCAGATTCTGAATAGTTGGTTTGTGTGTTTTTTCTTTTGTTTTTCTTCCTCTGGATAGGGATAATATATTCCATAATCAGCCAATAGTCCCAGTTCCCTGAACTGCTATGAGGAGCTACTTCCATCAAGGTTGTTCTTGTGTATATTATTCTCTTGGTTCTACTCCTTTGGCTCAGCATCATATCCCATAAGTCATTCCATGCTTCTCTAGAGTCCAACCAATTATAGTGTCTTACAAAACAACAGTATTCCATAGTATTTATATAGCATAATTTGTTTAGCCATTTTCCAATTGATAGGCATCCTCTCTACTTCCAATTCTTTGTCACTACCAAAGGAGCTGCTATGAATATTTTGGAACATGTAGGAATTTTCCTTTTATTTATAATTTATTCTGGATATAGACCTAGAATTGGAATAGCTGTAATTGTTGCAAGGAGTTTATAAAATGATTTTCTAATTCTTAAATTCTTAAAAATATTTTTTTTCAATTGAAGGATCACACCATAACTTAGAAGTGAAATTGTCACCAATAGAGCGTCCTCTAGGCAGCAGTGCTCAACACATCACTATTTTATGTTTTTCCTCCTTCTGGATGCCTGGCACAGTTTCTAAAAATTCATTTAATGAGCCTATATATATATATATATATATATATATATATATATATATATACACACATATATATGGCATATATTTTAATGGAGGAGACAAGAAGTACATAAAATACATGCAATATAAACAGGAAAATAAATGCACACAAATCAGTTAAATGCAAGATAATTTGGGATGGCAGACAATTGTACTTGTTAGGGTATAAACAAAAAGGGGAATTAGTAAAGTTTCTAAGCATTTAGAAAGCTAGTCAACTGGTCTCAAAATCAGAAAATCTAGGTTAAAGGCCTGTCTCTGACATAAGCTGACTGTAACTCAGGGCAAATCACTTAACCTCATTGCTTGGACAATTTTTCCTTGTAAAGAAACTCCCTATACCAATGAAATTAAAATGAAAAATTTGAATTCTTTCTACATCATATGTAGAAGTGCTTTTGGATCCATTAGTATTTATTTTCTTTAATTATTATTTTTGTTTTTGTTTCCCATTGCAGTCCAATGAAGATTTATAAAGTACCTATTCTCATAAAGCAGTATGCTAAGCATTTGGGACATAATTAATGCAAAGGAAAGGCAGTCTCTGACTGAAAGAAGTCAGTAATTTAATGGAGGAAAGCAAGACACTAAAGAAGGAAAGAAAAGGGAGGGGGGAGGGCAGGACATCAAAAATCATACAGACAAGTGCTTTCTTCTGACCAAGCAGAACAATAAATTAAAAATCGCATGAGCTTATATCAATTTTTATAATCTATAAATATTGGGCTTGTAGAAAAATCAGGACGTGGAGAAGTTTGGTAATCCACCCTCTAGTCATCCAGTCAGAGAGGCAAGGAAGCTGAGAAAGCTGTGATTAACATCAAAGCTTGATTTAGGAGCTCCTGCTGAAGTTAGAAGTGATGAGTTTATCCTGAGAGACATTTTGTACCTTGGAATTGAAACCAGACAGGGCAGCAGAGTCAAAGTAAATATCCCTAATATATGTGTGTGTGTGTGTGTGTGTGTCTGTGTTTGTGTGTGTGTGTGTGTGTGTGTGTGTGTGTGTGTGTGTGTGTGCAGATATGTATTTGTTGAAATGAATTATTGTGTCAAAATGTTCAGGTTAATAAAAACTTAAAGGCAACCTAATTGTTAGGACTTTTGATATTATATTTCTGTACATATATAATCATGTTTACATTTTAAATTCAATTACTTCAGGGCAGCTAGGTGGCACAGTGGATAGAGTACAAACTCTGGAGTCAGGAGAATCTGCGTTTAAATCCATCCTTAGACAGTTAATAATTGCCTAGCTTTGTGTTCTTGGGCAAGTCACTTAAGCCCATTGCCTTAAATAAATCAAATAATTTAAATTCAATTACTTTAGCTTTGTTATGCTAAGGTAAATTTTCTTAGAAATGCAGAAAATGATCATAATTAGTTATATCTGGATTGTATTAGTTATTTCATTTGTTAAACAAAGATACATTTTTAATACTGCTATTTCTCTTGTAATGTTGTAATGTTGCTTTGAATCATAGAATATCTCTTCTGTTTACAAAAAATCAAAATGTGGATCACTTAAAGTGAAATTGAGAGGTGAATAGGAGACCCACAAAGATTCTCAATTGCTATTCAAATGATATATCTAAAAATATATGATTCAAAAGAGAATATATTTCTCAAAAATGAAATAATTTTGTAGCCATAATGAAGGATTAAAGGTATATAAACTGTATATATTTCATTGGTACTGCTTAATTTGAGACCAAAAGGAAAGCTTCCACATATTTTATCAATTCTTTTTAGAAGATTAGGGGAAAAGATGAATAAAAAGAGTGGATATAGCTGACCCTTAAAAAAACTAAAACTAAAGAAAACTCCCTATTTAAATAAAATCCCAGAAATGCATTCTTTTTTTTTTGACAAGTGGAAAATTCCATTAAGTAAGACAAAAAAAAAAAAGAAAAGAAAACCATTGTAGAAAAAAAATACAAAGGGAAAGAAAGTGAAAAATGCTAAAGTATAGGAGGGGAGGGAAGCAAAAAGATCTAATTTCTTTTTTAATAATACAGTTTATCTAGAGATTTTATTTAATTTTTTATTCATTGAGATCTAAAAATTAACTTATTAGTTGAGTGACCAGAAAATGACAATTTAAGATTATACATTTATTAAACCAAATCCTTGGCTCTGAGATTTTGCTCAGCCTTTTCCAGCCCTTAATAGGGTTTTAAAGAAGAAACAAAGAATCTAATTTCTATATAAGTTGTTAAATTTCTTTTTAAAATGATATTTTATTTAATGATTTCATTTTTAATGAAATCCAAGTTATATTTATGTAAAAATTTGATTCATTTTAAATAGAAGAATATCCATTAAATTCCCTATTTCCTTCTCTAGGGCATAAAGTAGACAAAATACTTTTATAAAAAAAATCATCATATCAAAATTACAAGTCAATAAAACCAGCACATCTTGAGAAACTTGCACAAAATATCTTCAATGTCAAATTGTATGGGTCTAAATTAAATATCTAGAGAGAGATGTCATGATTCTCCTATAGATGCCTACCAGGACAGCTAGATGATTCAGTGGATAGAGCACTGGTTCTTATTCCTGATGCTTACTAGCTATATGAACTTGGACAAATCATTTAACCCTGTTTGCCTGGCATCTAGGGTAAACTCCACTCATCTGGATTCATATCTGGCCCCTGAACCCAATTGTTCCCAGAAAAGCAAATGATACTAATAACTTTGTACAGAAAGTCCTCACTCAAATCCAGGTCAAATCTAGTGATGTACATGTTATGGCATCACCTCCTGGTCTTTTTAGAAAAGGAAGGCCAATAAAACCAACAAGATCATCACTAACATTGAACTCCAGCTAGATAGTATAGAGTGTCATATATTCTTTAGGAAACTCAAAATTATATTTTTGTGATAATCAATCAATCAATAACCATTTATATTTACTTAATATGTGCCAATCATTGTGCTAAGTGCTGATGATACAAAAGGATACCAGAAGTAAAAAGAACATACAAAAAAGGCATGCCTTGCCATCAAGAAGTTTCCATTCTAATGGAGGAGGCAGGATATAAAAAAATTATGCAAGGGAAGAAAAATAGAGTATAGATAGAAAATAATTAACAGACAAAGGGCACTGGAACTAAGTGTGCTTGAGGAAAACTTCCTGTACTTGGTTTGATTTTTGGGGGGGGAACTTAAAGCAAGCCGTGGATGTCAGTAGTTAGAGCAGGGATGTACATTACAGGCATGGAGAGCAACCGGAAAGTTTCCAGAGCCAAGAGAATGTGTACCTTTGTTGTAAAGCAACCAGGAGGCCAGTTTCACTCAGGTTTAGAGTGTCTGGTAGGGGAACAAAGTTTAAGAAAGCTGGAAGATTAAGAACAGACTACACTAGAATGTGTTTTTCATGCCTAACAGAACATTGTGTATTTACTACAGTATCATTAGGTTGCCTCTGAAGTTTGAGTAAGGTTGTCATATGACTAGAACTTCTAAGAGAAGATTAAAACAAATTATAGTCTTTACATTTTCTTACCATGTTTAGTAAAGATATTAAAATATTCAGTATACTGCAAAATATTTTAAATTCTTTTTCATTCATTTTAAAAGAATACATAGCTGGCTTATCTTTTCTATATGGATACAAGCTCATAGACAATTTTAATTGCTATGAAACTAAATATTTATTTATATTCCAAGTAAAATAATTTACTGTTAGAGCAGAGAAACCAGTCAGCAATTGATAATCTCAGGGTAAAGATATTTCCAAGGTAGGTACTATATATATATATATATATATATATATATATATATATATATATATATATATATATATATATGATAAAGTATTAGGTTTGAATAAAGTAATGCATATTATTGTGGAAAAAATACTGGACTTTTTTAAACAACTTGAATTCAAATCCTGTTTCATTTGCTGATAGACTATGAGTTCATATAAAGCTCATAAAACTCTGGGACTCATTTTTCCCTTGTTCTAAATAAGGTAATTGTAGTCTCTAAACTCACATTCATGTCATGATCTTGGCATAATCATGGCACAAAGACACTGATAGCATTTTCTATTCATGTTGTATGAGATGCTGAAGAAAAACTGGTATCTAAAGAAACAGTATGAGAGCACTGACAAACTAGCCACAATAAAAAGATATATTTAAATATGGATATGTCATTTCAAAGATGCAAGTAAATTAGAACAAAATAGTTTTGATGGGGAAACCAGAGTAAGAATTAATATAAAGGTCTTCTTGGGTCATGTTTGTTCATTTTCTTCCCTTTTCTCTAAGCAGGAAATCATAAGCTTGCCTCCCTTTTGTTGTTCACCTCTCTCTGACTCAAGTGATTCAAAAGTCTTCTGTCTTTCCTGTCATTTCTTGGCAGAAAGAGAGTAGCAGAGGGCTACATCAATTCTCACGTTCATTGAAGAAAACAATGGATAGCTCTTTTATTGGACTGAAGAGGGACCAGCTATCTTCATCCTCCATCTCCCCCCCCCAATTTTCCTACTTATCTATTTCTTATCTGATTATCTGATTAAAATTTTGGAGTTGGTGACATTTGTTGATTTCAATATATTACATGGCTTTAAATGTTTTACTATTACTGTTATTATTAAGCATCTTATTCTCAGTATACAAAAGAGTTTTAATGTATTTGGACCCATGTATATAGTTAGAAATTTTCTCTTCATCATCCATTTATATTATGGCTCTAAGTCTCTCTGTCTGTCTCTGTCTGTCTCTCTCTCTCTCTTTCTCTCTCTCTCTCTCTCTCTCTCTCTCCCTCAAAAAAAGGATGCTTATTTATTGCTACTCTTCCCTCCAGGCACTATACGGATTTCCTTCCAATGGAAAAAAATTCTATAACAGTTGCTTCCTAAAGATTCATTTAATAGAATTTAGTTATTCCATATATAGTATATGAATAAGCTCTAGTGATTTTAAGATATGACAAGCTGTATATAAGTCAACAATGTGATACAGCAGCTAAAATGCTAATATAATTTTAGCCTGAATTGAGAGGCATAGAGAATCAGAAAGTGGAGTACAATAATTTCACATATTTCTTCCATAGTCAGAAAAAAATATGGAGCACCATTTTTGGATCTGGGACTCACAAATAAATTAGAACCTTGATAACCTGAAAAAAAATCCTGAGAAGACCAACAGGGTGGAGAAGGTTTTGTGATCATACCAAATAAAGTGAAGTGAGGAGAACTATTCAGAATAAGACAAGATTGGCAAAGTGGTGTAGACCATTAGATGCTTGCCAACACTTTCAATGAATTTAATTTGCAAGGAAGTTTAGATTTCTTTACTTGTCCCAAGAAGATAGCACTAGAAGAAAAATAGGTAGAATTTGGACCAAAGCAGATTTAAGTATACTGTGATGGAAAAAGCTTCCAAACAATTGGAAATCTCCCCAGATTAGAAGAAACACAAGAGAAAGAAATAGCTTTCCTTCCTTATTTCAGTGGAGATTTTCAAATAATAACTAAATAATTCAATTAAATCAATATTTAGGAAGAACCTGCTATATAACTTCCATTATGTCAATTCTGGTGTTGCAAAGACAAAGCAAAATAAGCTATCTTTCAGAGAGTTTATAGATCATTGAGAGTGAAGAATATATCCAAATCTCTGTCTCTCTCTCTCTCTCTCTCTCTGTCTCTCTCTCTCATTATATATATATATATATATATATATATATATATATATATATATATATGTATGCCTATAAATGTATGCATGTATATACATATGCCTATGTGTGGAGAGGAAAAGAGGAAAATTAAAAATATATACAAAGTAATTTCAGGATGTGAGAGACTATAATTGCAGAATTTTATTTAACATGAAGGCAATTTTGTTAATAACAATTCCAATTTTGAGATTCTGTCATTTATGATCATAAGATTAGAAGGGAAGATTAGAATTCTGATTTTGTTACTTTACACACTAAGCTAAAGACTTGATGCAGCTACATACAACCAAATATCATGGTCAGATTTATGACTTAGGAAGATTTGCAGTTGTGTGAAGGATAACCTGGAAAATGGAAGAGATTGAAGTAAGTTAGTCCAATGTTATTAATACACTAAACAAAGGGTAATAAGACCTAAGGATGGTGTGGGGAAGAGGAAAAAGAATGTTTATGTTCCTTTTAAGGTCATTCACAATTCATTTTCAGTTGTTTTAACTGGAACAACAAAGTGAGTGTCAAGTGTTGCTTCTGATTCTTCATGATTTATTTGGGATTTTCTTGACAAATATAGGACTTCTGGGAAGGAGACAATCTGGTGACATGAAGCTAACATGCTCCTGGGGCTTTTCCCAACCAAAAATAAATGAAACCTCTACTCTGACATTCATACCACAGATCACACCACCCAAAAAAGAGAAGATTAAAAGAAGTTTTCAATTTTTGACATCTTGTAGGATCTTCAGTGAAGGTCTTTCTCTTTTGGGGGAAAAGGGGAAGTAAAGTCAAGGAGTTGGGAGAGCAGGGAAAGCTATGAGGAGGCTTTCAGTCAAAGTGCAACCTAGGTCCCAACAGCTTAATAATAGCAGAGTTAGCAAGTCAGCAGGGAGGATCCCAGCCCCAAAGTCCGAACCCTGAAAACATCAGAGTAAAAGACAGGACTTAGTCCAAAGAAAGCACTGTTAAATCAGTACCTGCATAGAAAGGAACGGGGCAGCTATGCAAAGGCAAGCGTTGGACTATATAGGCAACATCTTGACCAACAAGTCAGGGATCAGACCCCAGACCCAGGCAAAATAAAAACTTGGATTATTAGTCCCTATACCCCAGGAACAGAACTAAAACAACAAAGATGCGCCAAAAGGCTAAAGGAGATCTCACTATGGAAAACAAATTTACAAAGATTATAGCAATTCCATGTCTGAAGAAGAAAGCAGTGAAAAATCACTCACAAGGGAAGTATCAAAACAGTCTACAAATTGGACTCAAATACCAAACTTCATCAAAGAGTTTAAATAAGAATTTAAAAATCAAAGAAGAAAGGAAGAAGAAAAATGGAAAAAAGAAATAAAAGTCATACAAGAAACTTATGAAAAGCTGACCAAAGTAATCAACTCCATTAAAAGTAAAAAAATAACTAAGTAGAAAAGGAAACACAGAAGATAACTGAAGAAAAAACCCTAAAAATTAGAACTGATCAAATTGAAACCCAATGAAACTGCAAAATTGTAAGATTCCATCAAACAGAATAAAAAGGATGAAAAAACTGAAGGAAATGTATATTCCCTTTTAGGGAAAAAGAAAGACCTGAAAAATAGATCCAGAAGAGACAATCTACAAATCATTGGACTAACAGA
The DNA here is from genome assembly GCF_037893015.1 of Macrotis lagotis. Classification (NCBI taxonomy): domain Eukaryota; kingdom Metazoa; phylum Chordata; class Mammalia; order Peramelemorphia; family Peramelidae; genus Macrotis; species Macrotis lagotis. The sequence goes on from NC_133658.1 coordinate 660,244,575, forward strand.
AAGCCTGGACCAACAAAAGAACCTGGAAAACATCATCTACTAGATGTAAATCTACTAGAGTAAGATAGCAATACAATCATTGAAAGAATCCACAGAACCTCTCCAGAAAGAGATCAAAACTCTAAGGGCTGTAAAAATCAAATTCCATAACTCTCAAATAAAGAAGAGAATATCACAACCTGCAAAAACAAAACAATTCACATATAAAGGGTCACAATCATACTCACACTGGACCTATCAGCCTCAGCACTGAAGGATCAAAAGACCTGGAATAGCATTATTTGGAGAGCAAAGGACCTGGGATTACAACTGCAAAGTTCACCATATATTGTCAGGAAAAAAAAAAAGATGTATGTTCAATGAAATAGAGGATTTCCAGTATTTCATGACATAAAGACCAGAACTGAACAGAGAATTCAATCTTCAAATACATGACTGGAGAGTTGCATAAAAAAGTTAAATAGAAAAGGGAAGAAAAAAGCAAACAAAACAAAATAAATGTTGGTCAAGACCATCAAATTATATAAAATTCTGAAAGAGAAGATATATGTGTGTGTATGTATATATATATATATACATATATATATATATATATATATATATATATATATATATAGTTCTAATTCTTTAGAACTTTATTTCTCTTAGGATAATTATAGAGTATAATAGAATTGAAGAGAATCATTCTAAAGGATATGAGTATAATTGGATCTTATATCTCCATTGAAGAGGTCCAAATGACATCACTAAGTTTGAGATAAAAATCCCTGAAGAAAAGCATGGGGGTTAACTTTAAACTTAAGTGTGTCATCCTTTGATCCACTTAAATCCTACTGTGCTTAGCACCTTGTCTAATGAGGATATCCTAAACTGCAAGGACATGAATACTGTAACTTACAATCTCTGTAACTTGCAATCATTTGTAAAGTTCTCAGGTGAGACCTCCAGAGCCTGCCAATGCTTAGCTTTAAGATTCTTGCATTTAATTAGATCATGGTTTGACAAGGAGTTTAGTACCCTGGGTGAGGGAGGGGGGAGTAAAGTGGTAAAGAGAGTAGCCCTGGGGGAGCGACACAAATAGTTCAAGAAATGATGTGAAAAAAAATAAAAATTTAAAAATTTAAAAAAAAGAAATGATGTGACTTTGGATGATACTTTGCCTCATGAGGAAGATTGTACTTGAAAAGGTCATAAGGTAAAAAATGAATATAAATATAATTTGACATAAATTGAGTCAGTGCTGCTTTATCAATCAATCAAACAGTCTGTGGTAATATGTTGGTAACAATATGAGCTTAACATGCAATCAAATAATCAAACTTTGATTGATGATACCTGATTAATAGAATTAGAGTGATAAATAACACCAAAGGAAGAGAGACAAAGATTTATAATTTTAGAAGGAAAGAAGGGAGAATGTGAATGCTGTGTAAATCCTATTCAACAAATTTAGCCCAGAGAGGGAATAAAACATGTTCCCAATTGGGTACAAAAATCTTTACTAATCTATAGGGAATTGGGGGGCTGGGTAAGGGATAGAGAAAGACTAAGTAAAGGGAAGAAGGGACTGATTAAAGGGAAGGTGAAGGTACAAGTGAAAGTAAACTGAAAGTTAAATTTATAAAAGAAAAGTCAAAGTGGAAAGGTAGTAAAATTTTGATGAGGAGGAATAAGAAAGAGAAGGACAAATATATCAAAATGGTTTGCCATTTACTTTTCTGGATAAAATAACTGAGGCCCACAGATCTAAGAATCTTGTCCAAGATCACAGATACTAAGTATCTGAATTTAAATTTGAACTTAGAAAGACAAGTCTTCCTTACCATGTTTTGTTTGTATTTTTCTTTAGATTTTTCAAGGCAATGGGGTTAAGTGGCTTGACCAAGGCCACATGGCTAGGTAATTGTTAAGTGTCTGAGGTCATATTTGAACCCAGGTACTCCTGACTCCAAGGTTGGTGCTCTATCCACTCTGCTGTCTAGCTGCTCCGCTCACTATTTTTTTGGAATAAATTAAAACAAATCTAATCCTGTTCTAGTTAATAACTTTATCCAGTGAACTAATATTTTTTTATTCTACATATTTAAAAATCCTCATAGTATGATATCAGATCCCATTACTAATTTGTTTACATTTCTTTGAATGTTATCTAGCTTTCTAACATCATGTGTACATATGACTAGTTCCAGTGTAAAATAATAGTTCTAATAGTCTATAATTTCTTTCTTATGATTGCAGTGGAGTAGTTTGACGGGCAAAGTGTGTTAGAAGGCCATACAATCCCACCTCAAGTTTTTCAAATGAGAGAATCTTGAAGTAATAAGCTTAAAGACAACTTCTCAAGTCTGCACATAAAGAAGAGGAGAGATTTGATCCTATAATTCCATGTCCTTAATTTTAAAACTAAGATAAATATATATATAAAACTCAAGACTCATAATCTGAACAAGCATCCTTCAAATTTATCAAAGGAAATTTAATATAAGAATTCATACTGCAGTAAGAATTCTAATATGTTTTCCATATTTCTTAAATATGTGGTAATTCCAGATGCTATTTAATGCATGGATGTGTATTTTAAAAAAATATATGTGCAATCTTCTCTTTTTATTTAAGAAACAAGAGAAACAAGTGTTATAACTTTGGGAGAACCATTTGTCACACACCATCTCTAATCTCCAACTCAGGCAGGGAAATGATCATTCGCTTAAAAAATGACAACTTAGGGACAGAAAGTACTTAAATCTCAGAAAGCAACAGTTTTTGAAAACTAGCTCAACAACATTTGGGCTATCATAATGTTATCACTTCCAACATTTCTTTTTTGATCACATTTTTTGTCAAAATCCATGAGTAAATAGCATAGTAAATGATAGAAAAAGCTCTCACCCTAGTGGCATTAATACTGTAGTCAGTAGTGCAACTTCCATCTTTGCTTTAAAAACAATCTTTAGCAAAGTTTATTGGGATTGATATATTCAGTATGGAATATTTTCTACCCAACCAAGGCCATCCAGGTAATAGGATCCTGAGTCATTTAACTTTGTTAGAGAATAAAATGGGTCAAAGTCATTTAACTTTGTTAGAGAATAAAATGGGTCAAAGTCAATTCTTTTAAGGGATGGTTAGTCTCATCCTATTGCCTGTGTCATTAACTCTAGAGTCATCACACAACCAATATATATACTATTATATCATAATATATATATATATAAAGTATTTGTTTAAATGCATATTTGTTTAAATATATATTTGTTTAAATAAATATATATATATATATATATATATATGTTTAAATATATCATTATATTTGTTTAATTACCTTGACCAATCATAGTGAAAGCATCAGAGGAAAGATTTGAAGCCATTTCCTCCAAGAGCATTGCCCTTTACTGCACCACTCTCAGTTATTTTCTACTGTGACTGATTCGAAGTGAATCACTGTTATACAGTTATTGACTTCAGTGGACATAGGGACTGGGTAAAGAATCTAAATCTTGAAATCAGAACTTTGAGATATAGATATGATATATATCTCATGAGAAACAGAAATATTGTCTGGGTAGATGACTAAAAGTCTTGAGGTGATAGGTTAAAGTCAATGTACTCTTTATATGAGTAGCATCAAATTCTTCCTTAAAGCCTTAGTTGACTTTCTTACATACCCTTCCTTAGTCCTTCATTGTATCTTTTGTCAATGCTTCCCAGGTTGCTGCTATAGGTAAGTCAAGCAATGGATAGAGCCCTAGGTATAGGAAGACCCTCACCTAAAGTAATGAAAAAAATAGATCCTTCCTCCCAAGGTTATTGTAAAGATCCAGTGTTCACATTTGTAAATAACTTGGTACAGTCCCTGACACAAAGTACGAACTTAATAAATGAACGTTTTGTTCCTTTCCATTTCTCCTTCCCCCTTTGGATTACTACATTTCCAATATATGTGAACTATATAGCACTGTAACCTTTAGGCTTTTAGATAGTCTTAGACAATTTTCACCTATGCAACTGACTAGATAGCTTCTAGGAGTGTCTCTATATACTAGAAATCATGCATTTTCCACCAATTCATGTTCATATTCTAAAGCATAATAGATTTATTTTCAAGTATCATACATGATGCTTTCTCCTCTATTAATCCAGATATTTAAATATTCACTATAACCTATCAGATATAATGTTGAATAGTATCATTTATTCTTTAAATTTCATTTTGGAAATCAAACAAAAATGTAGATAGCAAAATAGCTTTAAAATGGTTAACTCTTACCATTTGAGTCTCTTGTACATCGTTGTATCTTTACTTTTTAAGAGACTCATTGACTCCTTTAAAAATTGTGAAATTCTTCCTCTTTTATTTTTATTAATTTTTATTAAAGGTATTATTTCAGTTTCACAGTTTTCCCCCCAATCTTACTTCCCTTCAGCCACCCCTGGCCACACCCTGCCACGGAAAGCAATCTGTCAGACTTTACTTTGTTTCCATGTTGTACCTTGAACCAAATTGGGTGTAATGAGAGAGAAATCATATCCTTAAAGAAGAGACAAGAAGTCTAAGAGGTAACAAGTTCAGACAATAAGATATCTGTTTTCTTCTAAATTAAAGGGAATAGTCCTTGAACTTTGTTCAAACTCCACAGGTCCTTATCTGGATAACGATGGCACTCTCCTTTGCAGACAGCCCAAAATTGCTCCCAATAGTTGCACTGATGGAATGAGTAAGTCCTTCAAGGTTGATCATCATTCCCTTGTTGCTATTATGGTATACAGTGTTTTTCTGGTTCTGCTTATCTCACTCAGCATCAGTTCCTGCAAATCCATCCAGGCTTCCCTGAAATCCCATCTCTCCTGGTTTCTAACAGAACAATAGTGTTCCATGACATACATATACCACAGTTTGCTAAGCCATTCCCCAATTGAAGGACATTTACTTGATTTCCAATTCTTTGCCACCACAAAGGGGGCTGATATAAATATTTTTGTACAAGTAATATTTTTACCCTTTTTCTTCATCTCTTCAGGATATAGACCCAGTAGTGGCATTGCTGGTTCAATGGGTATGCACATTTTTATTGCCCTTTGGGCATAGTTCCAAATAGCTCTCCAGAAGGGTTGGATGAGTTCACAGCTCCACCAACAGTGTAATAGCTTCCCAGAATTCCCACAACCCTTCCAACAATGATCATTATCCTTTCTGGTCATATTGGCCAATTTGAGAGGTGTGAGGTGTTACTTCAGAGAAACTTTAATTTGCATTTTTCTAATAATTAACGATTCAGAGCATTTCTTTTCATATGGCTATGAATTTATTTGATCTCCTCATCTGTAAATTGCCTTTGCATATCTTTTGACCATATGTCAAATGGGGATTGGCTTTTTGTTTTAAAAATATAATTCAGTTCTCTATATATTTTAGAAATGAGTTGGTTTAAGAATCATTAGTTGTAAAGATTGTTTCCCAATTTACTACATTTCTTTTGATCTTGGTTACAATGATTTTATCTGTGCAAAAGCTTTTCAATTTAAAGTAATCAAAATCATCTAATTGGTTTTTTGGTGATGTTCTCCAACTTTCCTTAGTCATCACTGCTCCCCTTTCCATGGATCTGACAGGGAAACTAGTCCTTGATCTTCTAATTTTCTTATAGTATTGTTTTTTATGTCTAAATCCTGTAACCATTTGGATCTTATCTTGGTAAAGGGTGTGAGGTGTTGGTCTAATCTAAGCTTCTTCCATACTAACTTCCAATTATCCCAGAAGTTTTTACCAAAGAGGGAGTTTTTATCCCAATGGCTGGACTCTTCTGGTTTATCAAACAGCAGATTACTATGATCATCTCCTGATTTTGCACCTAGTCTATTACACTGGTCCACCACTCTATTTTGTAGCCAATACCAAACAGTTTTGATGACTGATGCTTTATAATGTAATTTTAGATCAGGTAGGGCTAGGCCACATCCTTTCACATTTTCTTCATTAAGCTTCTAGAAATTCTTGACTTTAAATTTATCCATATGAATTTACTTACAATTTGTTTCTAACTCATTAAAGTATTTTTGGGGGGATTTTGATTGGTAGGGCACTAAACAGATAGTTTAGTTTTGGTAGAATTGTCATTTTTATTATATTAGCTCTACCTATCCATAAGCAGTTGATATTTGCCCAGTTATTTAAATCTAATTTAATTTGTGTGAGAAGTGTTTTATAATTGTTTTCAAAAAGATTCTGAGTCTGTCTTGGCAAATAGACTCCCAAGTATTTTATATTTTCTGTGGTGACTTTGAATGGTATTTCTCTTTCTAGCTCTTCCTACTGTATCTTGCTAGGCATATATAGAAAAGTTGAGGATTTATGAGGGTTTATTTTACAACCTGCAATATTGCCAAAATTGCTAATTGTTTCCAGTAGTTTTTTGAATGATTTCCTGGGATTCTCTAGGTAGACCATCATGTCATCTACAAAGAATGAAAGTTTTGCCTCTTCCATCCCAATTCTAATTCCTTCAATTTCTTTTTCTTCTCTAATTGCTGATGTTAATATTTCTAATATAATATTGGATAGTAGTGGTGATAACAGGCACCCTTGTTTCACCTCCTGATATTATTGCAAATGCCTCTAGTCTCTCCCCAGTGAATATAATGCTTTTTGATGGTTTCATATAGATACTGCTAATTATTTTAAGGAACAGTCCATTTATTCCTAAACTGTCTAGTATTTTTAACAGGAGTGGATGCCATATATTGTCAAAAGCTTTTTCAGCATCTATTGATGTGATCATATGACTTCTGCTAGATTTGGTGTTAATATAATTGAGTATACTAACAGTTTTCCTAATATTGAACCAACCCTGCATTCCTGGAATAAATCCTACTTGATCATAATATATTATCCTGGTGATAACTTATTGTAATCATTTTGCTAAGATTTTATTTTAGATTTTTGCATCTATATTCATCAGGGAAATAGCTCTATAATTTTCTTTCTCTGTTTTAACTCTTCCTGGTTTAGGTAACAGCAACATATTGGTTTCATAGAAAGAGTTAGCCAGAGTTCCATATTTCCCAAATTTTTGAAAAGGTTATATAGAATTTGAACGAATTGTTCCTTAAATGTTTGGTAGAACTCACTTGTGAATCCATCAGGCCCTGGAGATTTTTTTTAGGGACTTCAATGATGGTTTGTTGAATTTCTTTTTCTGAGTTATGGTTGTTTAGGTATTTAATCTCTTCTTCATTTAAACTGGGCAATTTATATTTTTGTAAATATTCATCCATTTCACTTAGATTATCAAATTTATTGGCTTAGAGTTGCGCAAAATAATTTCAAATTATTAATTTCCTCTTCATTGATGGGGAATTCACCTTTTTCATTTATGATAATAGCATTTTGGTTTTCTTCTTTTTTTAAATCAAATTGACCAGAAGTTTATTAATTTTATTGTTTGTTTCATAATACCAACTTTTAGTTTTATTTATTAATTCAATAGGTTTTTGATTTTGATTTTATTAATTTCTCCTTTAATTTTTAGAATTTCTAATTTGGTAATTAATTGGGAATTTTTTATTTTTTTCCTTTCTCTAATTTTTTTAGTTGCATGTTTAATTCATTGATTTCCTCTTTCTCCAACTTATGCATATTAAGCATTTAGAGGTCTAATATATCCCCTGAGTAGCTTTTAATGAAACCCTTAGGATTTGGTATGTTGTTTAATTATTATCATTGTCTAGGATAAAATGGTTAATTCTTTCTATAATTTGCTTTTGTTCCACTCATTTTTTAAAATGAGGTTTTTCAGTTTCCAATTTGTTCTTGGTCTTTATCATCTTGGCCCATTATTGCATATGACTTTTATTGCATTGTGATCTGAGAAAGATGTATTCACTATTTCTGCTTTTCTGTAGTTGATCATTAGGTTTTTATGTCCCAGTACATGGTCGATTTTTGTATAAGTTCCATGTACTGAAGAGAAAAAGGTATATTCATTTCTATTCCCATTCAGTTTCCTCCATAAGTCTACGATATCTAATTTTTCTAACAATCTCTTTGCCTCCTTAACTTCTTTCTTGTTTATTTTATGATTCAATTTATCTAGATCTCAGAGTGGGAGGTTGAAGTCTCTCACTAGTAGAATTTTGCTGTCTATGTCTTCCTGTAGTTCTTTCAACTGATCCTTTAAGAATTTGGATGCTATCCCACTGGGTGCATATATATATATATATATATATATATATATATATATATATATATATATATATATATGTATATATATACATATATATATATATATATATATACAGTATTGAAATAACTTTATTGTGTATGGTACTTTTTAGGAGGATAAAGGTTCCTTTGTTATCTCTTTTAACACTATCTATTTTTGCTGCTGTTTTGTCTGAGATAAGGATTGTTACCCCTGCTTTTTTTTACTTCAGCTGAAGCAAAATATATATTGCTCCAACCTTTTTCCTTTACTCTACATGTATCTCTCTGCTTTAAATGAGTTTCTAGTAAGCAGCATATTGTAGGATTCTGATTTTTAATCCACTCTGCTATTTGCTTACATTTTAAGGGAGAGTTCATCCCATTTACATTCAAAGTCATGATTATTAATTCTTTATTGCCCTCCATGTTATCTTCCTCTGTTTGTATTTTAACCCTTTCCCCCTTTTATCCATATTCCACAGTATTTTGCTACTAAATATCACCCCCTTCAGTGTGTGTGCCCTCCTATATCATGCCCTAAACTTTCTTTCTCCTTTCTCTTTTTTGCCTTTTCCCTTCTCTTCTTTTTTTATTTCCCTTTTTCCCCTACTCCCCTTCCCTTTCTCCTTCCCCCCTCCCCTTTTCTCCTTTTCCCCTTTTAATACTTGAAAGGTTAGATGTTTTATAAGTAAACTGAGTATGTGTAGGTTGACTTTTAGTTAAGTCTGATGAGAAGAAGATTCAGGTGTTTCTAATCTGCTCCCTTCTTCCCCATTATTACCATAGGTTTTTTGTACCTCTTAATGTAATGAGATTTACCCCATTCAGTGTCCTCCCTCCTCCCTTCTCTTTCCTGTCCCCCTTTTTAATGCCGTAGTATTTTTTACATCACTCTATCTAAATCATAGAAAATTTTGAGTGTCTGTCCCTTCTATTTCAGTATATTCTATTGAATAGAGTCAAAATTCCTGAGAGTTATTAGAGTCTTTCTCCCAAGTGGAGTTAAAGTCAGTTATATCTCTTTAGAAAACAGTCTCATGCATAGGTCATAAATGTCCATTATTTCTGGCTGGCTATATTCTCTCTGTTAGAGTTACAATTCTCAAGATTTATGAGAATTTTTTTTCCCCCCATGCTGGGATATAGCCATTTCCAACTTACAGAATAGCATTTTTTTCCCTTTTACCACCCCCCTTTCTTTTTTTACCTTTTCATGTGTCTCTTGAACCTCCTTTTTGATGTCCAGATTTTCTGTTTAGCTCTGGTCTTTTCATCAGAAATTTTTGGAATTCTTCCATTTCGTTAAATGTCCATCTTTATCCCCTGGGGGAAAGGGCTCAGCTTTGCAGGAAAGTAGATTCTTGGCTGAATTCCAAGCTCCCTTGCTATTCAATGTATCTCATTCCAGGCACTTTGATCTCTTAATGTTGATGCAGCCAGGTCCTGGGTGATCCTAACTGTGGCTACTTGATATTTAAATTGTTTCTTTCTGGCTGCTTGAAAGATTTTCTCTTTTATCTGATAGTTCTGGTGCTTGGCCACAACATTCCTTGGTGTTTTGCATTTTAGGATCTTTTTCTGGTGGGGATCCATGTACTCTTTCAATAACTATTTTGCCTTCCAGTTCCATGATATCAGGGCACTTTTCCATCACTAGATCCTGTAATATTAAGTCCAGGCTTTTTTTTTTCTCTTCAATGTTTTCAGGAAGTCCTATAGTTTTCAGTTTGCCCCTCCTCTAACTATTCTCGAGGTCCGTGGTTTTGTTGATGAGTTATTTTACATTTTCTTCTTTTTTTTCTACTTTTTGATTTTATTTAATTGACTCTTGCTGTCTCATGGAGTCATCAGTTTCTGTAGACTCCATTCTTTTTTGGGGGGAGTTTTCTTCATTAACCTTTTGCAACTCCTTTTCCAATTGGTCAGTTCTACTTTTGAAAGAGCTTTCCATTTGTCCAATTGAGGTTTTGAGAGAATTATTTTCTTTTTGCATTTTTCCCAATTGAGGATCTGAGAACATTATTCACATTTTGTATTTGTCCAATTGAAGATCTGAGAGATTTATTATCCTTTTGCATATGTCCAGTTGTACTTTCTAAGGTTTTGTTTTCTTGTTGCAATGTATTAATTGTCTCTCCCAATTTTTAAGCTCCTTCCTTAATTTTTTCAAGGAAGTCTTTCTGTGCTGAAGACCAGATTGTATTCTCCTCAGAGTTTCTAGGTCTTTATGATTTAGGGTCTTTCCCTTCCAAGAATTTTTCTATGGATCCACCTTTCTGCTGACTCTTCTTCATTTTGCTAAGACCTTGAGTTGGGGAGGGGCTGGTTCACCGGGGCTTGGGATTGCTAAAGGCTTTACTCATTGAGTGCAGTTTCTCTGGATGGCCAGTAGGAGGTGCTGGTTCCTTTCTCTGGTGTGACTGTGACCTTGATTTTGGCCTTCTCCCTTTGCTTGAAAGGAAGAGTTGGAGCTATTGAATTCTTTTGCCTTTGATCAATGGTGCTCTTTACTCTGGCCTGAGATCATTTGTCAGCTGAGCTAGTTCTGCTCACATGCCTGGGCCTGAGGCAGAATTAGTTTGTATTTGTTTGTTTTGGAAGTGGTCTGAGCTGTAATGGAGGTGTGAACTCAGAATTCCTCAGACCAGAGGAGCCCAGGGATGGTGTCCTCAGCTCTCCTGCTCCCAAACTCTCCCCCCAGCCCCAGCAAGCTCCTGTAGGACAGCACCAACACCAGTGCCTCTACTCCCTAGTTGCCTCAAGCACCTGCCTTCTAGCCTGACCACTGATCCAGCAGGTCAGGCTCTGGGGCCCTTAGATCCCTGGCTCCAATTCAGCTGTGAATCTGGTTGATTGGGGGCTGATCCTCCCTCTGATCCCAGACTCACCTGCCCTAATTTGGGCCAATGATGCTGCCAGAGACAAATCCTGAGGTAGATGTTCTTCCTCCTGGCTTTTCTTTCTGTGTTTTGTGGGTTAGATTTCTTTTAAGAGGTTTGTTTCATATGATAGATGGGGAAAAGATCAGAAGACTTTAGAATTGTGCCTGTCTTCTCTCCTCCATCTTGTCCGGAAGCCATAACTCTTCCTCTTAAGGACTTCTGTGTTCACCAATGGTTTTAGAATTTCTAAACTGAAAGGGATTATAGCTATTGTTATCCTATGTTCTTATCTAATTAGTATTTTAGGAATCTTCCCCATTTCTGACTTACAGTCTACATTATTTTATATCGTGATCTCATCAATTCTAACACGATTAATTATTTTCTATATAGATAATTCCCAGTTATATATATTTCAAATCCTAGGTTCTCTCCTGATCTATGTTCGAACATTTTGAAAGAAATTATTGGATATCTTCAATGAGATAGGCATCTCGAAATCAGTATCACCAAAGAAAAGAATCATTATCTATCCCTTCCAAACACACTTTCTTTATTTTTCTATTATTACTTACAGCATCACCATCCACTCAATCACATAAACTTGGTATAATCTTCAGATCTTTTACTCTTATTTGCCCCTCACACAAATATATTGTTAATTTGTTTATATCTATCTTCATGACATCTTCCATATGAAAGATGTCATGAGATAGATATAACAAAATTCGTCATTCCCATAACCTCAAAACAAATTCAGGCTGTTATCACCTCTCTCCTACACTTTTGTAATTTCCTTTACAGTTGTTTCCAGGTCTTAAGTCCTTCTCCACTTAAATCCATACTCAAGTCATCCATATTTATCCATCAGCTCTTACTTAAAAGTAACTGAACTTGAATTTGGTGCAGGGGCAGCTCAGGAATATTTTGGTAAACCTCTTTTCCAGGAAACTCTAAAATATTCTCTGAAGACTTAGATTATCCAACTAAAGTTTCAACTGCTTTTGTTAAGTACACCTATTTGAAAAAAATAACCAGAAAAAATTTCAAAAAACAAATAAATAATAGGATGGAAATTATTGTTCACAGTTATGTAGACATAATGAGATCAATATAAGAAACCATCTGGAAAGTGATGTTGATTACTATGCATAGGACAAATCTAAAAAAGTCTTTTTTAGACTTGTCAAATGCATAGTAATCAACATTCATGTGTTAGTTTGACCTTTTCCTGAAGATATAAGCATGAACAGATTGATTTGTTAACTCAAGAAAGAGTTGAGATGACATAAGTTTAGAAGGAGTTTATTTCACCTGTCATACCACATATAAGTTGAGTAAATCTTTATGCACCAAACAGAGCATACTATATTCTATGAAAATATATGAGAATTTATCAAATTTTTGTATGTATATCATGGACTTTCTCATGGGAACAGAGAGAGATAGAGGCACAGAGATAAAATAGAAAGAGTTTTGGGGATGTGAAAAACAGAGGTGAGTAGATAAGAGAGGTCATTAGATAGATAAATAAATACATGATAATTTTCCCTTTTTCTTGTTTCTGAATAGGGCAACAGTGAAGGATGAAAGAGATGGCTAAAGAATGTCAGAACACTGAAGGATCTATAAGGTAATTTCTTTGAAGTTTTGTAGACTTTCATAACAGCTACTTTTCAATGGCAAAAAGCAGAAATGGATTTCTTTTTAGGACATAGAGCCAACATGAAATAGACCTATAAGTGTGTAGTGTATGATTGGGAGGACTAGGACCACTGATGTGAGGGCTTCTGAGCCCTTTTCAGGTTTGCTTTTCAACAGGGTGTCAACCTGATTAATCTAACTCTCATCTGTGACTCCAATAAGCTATAGTATGCACAGTGGCTTCTTTTTCGTAAACCATTTTGGCATATGGGATGGACCAGGTTTATAGTAACTGATAGGTCACAAACCTTTTTTGAAGTTACAGAGGTATCTACCCCAACAATGTGAAAAATTTCCCTGGTAGAATGGGCAAAATGAGAATAATTTATTCCAACAGGCATGAAGGTGAAATGGGCACTATGGTACATTTAGAGGACTTAGAGCTTGATTAGATATCAAAGACATCATTGTCATTCACTGCATTTCAAGCTATAATTAATCACCCTGACTCTAGTCAAGTGTTCTGCCACTAGTCTGTAGTGACTCTTGAAGAAAGAGTGAGGCTGATGCTTTGTGAAATTGGACCTCATTTAAATACAATTTAGACAGAAATGAAAAAACATCAACCATATCATTTCTCCCTAAATCAAATTTCTTTGGTGACAAGAAAAGTGACAAAGCAGCAGGTGCAGACACACTGGGTAAGGGTTGTATCAGCAAACTAATTTTAGAGCACCTTTTCCAGCACCTTTTCCACACCAAGTGATAAGCTGTTAAACACTTAAAAGAGAACACGTTTATAATTCTGTGTGACTTTATTGCAGTATAGCAGTCTAACTAGATATGGCAAGGAGTGCTTGGGAGGAACAAAGTTGGAAACAGCAGTAACAATGATCTCTTACTACAGATGACTTGTGCATTTCATGACCTTCTCATTACCAACACCATCCTCCATTTACCTAAACATAATAAAGCTTCATGTTTGTACACTTGCAGCAAACATTGTCATTTAATAAGTTATGTGATTGCAAGAGAAGACACAGGTTATCAGAAAGATGAAAGCAATGTGGGGTACAATACTGGACAATTCTTCTCCAAGTTAAATACTTGTATTCAAAGGAAGTGGTGATTCCAGTGGAAAATGACTGCTTGAAGAAGTAATATAAACATATCTGAGCACTCTTGTGAGCACAAACGGTTTATTGCTAATTCAGAGGGAAAGTTGAGCAGACACATATTTGACAGCTAGGGAGCAGAAATGGAGTGTTTGGCTTCCAATATTGGGTGTAAAACTGCATTTGCTCATCTAGGTTAGAACACTCACAAATATCAAGACTGGTTTGAAGAAAATGATAGAGAAATGCAGAAACTACTAAATGAAAACAGAGAACTCAATGGGTTCTTCCAGCAAGAAAGTTTGTCATCTGTAAGATGGCAGCATTTAATTCCTTCTGAAATAAAGCACAGTAGAAGCAAACCTTAGAGAGTTTCAGGACTTTTCACTCAGTAAGAAGGCAGATGAAGTTTTAGGCTGATAGTAATGCACTGAAGGCTATATATAGGCCAAAGATCTATGGTGTATCTCAAATATTTAGGGCTGATGGAGCCATGTTGATTAGTGATTAGGATAAGATCCTAAAGACATGTACTGAAGACTTACATAGTGTTCCTAACAGATCATCATCAATCATTTAAAGTCATTGTTTACTTCAGGTTGAAGTCACTTCTTTCTTAGTGGACAATCCAACTCCAAACAGGAGGTTTTGAATGCCATTAGTAGACATTAGGCTCCTTACCAGTGACAAAGCACCCAGAATTGATTCTATTATAGCTGAGATTGACAAGGTGGGGAATATATTGATCATACAATAGCTGATTGAAATTTTCTGTGCTTCTTGGCAAGAGGAGGTTATCCCCAAGGAGTTCTAAGACATCTCAATTGCACATCTCTGAAAAGGTAAATGGAAATGATTATCCTGTGACAATCACACAGGAGTCTTTTATTCATTGTTAAGATTCCTGCCAGAAGCTTTCTTAATAGTTTGATTCTTCAACTGGAAGGTGGTCATCTATCAGCGATTTACTGTGACATCAGAAATTGTTGAGGAATGGTCAATCTGGTGTTAGCTGCCAGTCGTTTTATATAGATACTGCTTATCATTTTAAGAAATGCTCCCTTTATTCCAATGTTCTCTAATATTTTTAGTAGGAATGGGAGATGCATTTTGTAAAAAGTTTTTTCAGCATCTATTAAGATAATCATATCATTTCTTTTTGTTTAGTTATTGGTAAGTTCAATTATGTTGATAAATTTCCTAGTATTAAACAATTTTGCATTCCTGGAATAAATCCCAAATTTTTATATCAATATCACACTGAGGAAATTGGTATATAATTTTCTTTCTCTGTTTTAGTTCTTGAATTAGGTAAAAGCACTGTATTTGATTTATAAGAAGTTTGTTAAGACACCTGCTTTACCTGTTTTGCCTAGAATAGTAGTGATCTATAGTATCAGAATTAGTAGTTCTTAAAATGTTGCTAGGATTCCCTCATGATATAGAACTATATATCCCCCCAAAAGTAAAATTGTTCAAATTCTTTGACCAAGCAATTACAATTTTAGGCCTATATCCAGAAGAAATCATAAAAAAGAGAAAAGTCCCTCATGTCATAAAATATTCATAGCATCTATTTTTGTTGTGGAAAAGAATTGGAAATTGAGGGTATGTCCATCATTTGGAAAATGACTAAACAGTTATGCTACATGAATATGGAATACTATTGCTTGATAAGAAATCATAAATGATCAGACTCTAGAGAAACATAGAATGATGTTCTGATGTTGGTGAAGGGAGCAGAAGAGAATAATGTACACATTAACAATATCATTGTGAGATGGCCAACTCTGGTGGATGCAGCTGCTCTCAGCAGTTCAGAGTGCTAGGACAACCCTATTTGACCAGCTATGAACAATGCTATCCCCATCCATAGGAAGAAAAACAAAACTAAACTAAACTAAACTAAATCTTCAGAATCAGATGAACACCACATTCACCACTCTGTATGAATGGATATAGATGAATGATGAAAAACTTTCTAACATATATTTGAAGAAAATAAAATATCAATAAAATAATAATAAAAAAGTATTCATTTATGAACCCAGCTAATGCTGGCAATTTTTTCCTTTGTAGTGAATTAATATCTCATGCAATTTCTTTTTCCATGATACAGCT
Organism: Macrotis lagotis; assembly: GCF_037893015.1. Taxonomy (NCBI): domain Eukaryota; kingdom Metazoa; phylum Chordata; class Mammalia; order Peramelemorphia; family Peramelidae; genus Macrotis; species Macrotis lagotis. The sequence goes on from NC_133658.1 coordinate 660,260,537, forward strand.
AATTAGGCATTCTCCTTCCTGATCTTTTAATCAAGTAATTTTTATTTTCATAAATAGTCATCAATTTTGCTCAGATTATCAGATATATTGACATATAATTGGGCTAAAGATTGCCTAATGATTGCTTTAATTTTTTTATTCATTGATAATGATTTCACTCTTTTCATTTTTGATGCTGGAGATGTCAATTTTTTCTTTCTTTTGTTTAAATCAAAATAAGCAATGAGTTATCTATCTTAGTGGCCTCCTCTCTCTCCTTCATAAAAAAAAAAAAACTTCTAGATTTATTTATTAGCTCAGTAGTAGTTTCTTAACTGCCAAGTTTTATTAATCTCATCTTTGACTTTTAGGATTTTCAATTTGTTGCTCATTTGAGAATTTATAATTTATTCTTTTTCAATTTTTTTTAGTTTCATGCACAATTCATTCCATTTTGTTTTCTATTTTGTTGCTTTTTGAGTTTAAAGAAATAACTTTTCACTAAATAATGCTTCAGTTGCATTACCTAAAATTTCGTAGGTTGTCACATTCTTGTAATTATCTTTCATGAACTTTTTGACTATTTCATTTTTTTTAGGTTTTTGCAAAGCAATGGGGTTAAGTGGCTTGCCCAAGGCCACACAGCTAGGTAATTATTAAGTGTCTGAAATCAGATTTGAACCAGGTACTCCTGACTCCAGGGCCAGTACTTTATCCACTGTGCCACCTAGCCGCCCCTAATTATTTCTACAGTTTGTTTTTAACCCACTTAATTTTTAGAACAAGATTATTTTGTTTCTTGTTAATTTTCAGTCTCTATTTCCATGGACCTTTATTGAAGGTATTTTTATTTCATCATGATCTGAAATATATAAATTTAAATTTCTGTCATTTAACATTTGATTTTGAGGATTCTATGTCCAAATCCATGATGAATTTTTTTTGGTAGATGCCATGTAATGCTGACAAAAATGTATATTCCTTTGTGTTTTTAGTCAGTTTTCTCTGAAACTTTGTAATAACTAACTTTTCTCATATTCCATTTAACTCCTTATTTATTTGTTTGTTTGTTTGTTTGTTTATTAAATAATCAATTAATTTGTTTATTTATTTTGCCTTGGATTTATTGAATTCTAAGAGAGGATATTTGAGGCCTCCCACTAATATACTTTTGTTGTCTATTTCTTCCTGTAACATGTATTTTTTCACTAATGATCTGGATACAATATTCCTCTATGCTTATAAGTTTTTCATTGATATTGCTCATTCTCTATGACAATTTTTAGTGACATAATTTCCTTATCACTCTGAATGAGATCTATTTTTGCTCTTAATTTGTCTGAGATGTGGGTTGCTATTGCTTTTTCTTCTTCAACTGAAGCATAATGGATTCTGTTTTACTGCATTATGTTTATTTTGTGTGCATCTCTCTTCTTCAAAAGTGTTTCCTTTAAACAATATATTGTAGTAGTGTGTGTTTTTATCCACTCTACAATCCACTTCCTTTTTATGATTGAGTTAATCCCATTCCATTTACATTTATGATTTGTGTCTGCATTCTCTTACATCCTATTCTTCCTCTTGTTTCTCCTCTCCAGTGTTTTGCTTCTTTTTATCATGTGTCCTTATTTTCTTTCCCTCCTGGTATAACCCTCTCTTACTTAATCCCCCCCCCCCCCCTGCCCTGCCCCAGATAAGGATCTGGACAACTAGAGGCCCTGGGTGTGACATATTCAGGGTTAAGTGATTCACCCAAGGTCACTCAGCAAGTTAGTGTCAAACATATGAGGTTGGATTCAAACACCTGTCCTCCTGACTTGTAGGCCAATGACCTATCCACTGTGCAACCTCAAGTTTAATAATTGGCCCCTTTCTTCTGCAACCATAGTACCTTTCTTTTTCACCTCTTATGTTTTGATTTTGTTATTTCAAATCCCTCTTATTCTTGTACCCTCTTTCTATGTATATTCCTTCTAATTATATTATTAGTGATACAGCTTTTACAAATTGCAAGTATAATCTTATCATAGAAAGATATAAACACTTCAATACTACCAAATCCCTCATATACCCCCCCCCTTTACCTATTTATGTTTTTCTTGGGTCTTGAAATGGGAAGTCAGCTTTTTTGTTAAGCTGTAGTCTTTTCCTTATGAAAACTTGACATACTTCCATTTTATCAAATGACCAATTATTTTCCTAGGTATATTTTACTTAATTGTTCTGGGTGATTGATTCTTGATTGTAGTCCTAGCTCCTTTGTCTTCTGGGATATCATTTTTCATGACCTTTATTCCTTTAAATTTGCAAAGCTGTCAAATTCTGTGTTATACTGATTTTAACTCCCTGACATTTAAATTGTTTACTTCTGGACACTTATTATGCTGATTGACTCTGAAATTTGACTATAATTTCCTAGGAGATTTTATTTTGAAATATCTTTCTTCAGGTGATTGTGGATTCTTTCAATTTCTAATTTGATCCTACAATTCTACGACATCAGCACAATTTTCCTTGATAATTTCTTGTGAAGTCAGGTATCCCTTTTAATTGTGAAGTTCAGCAAGTACAATGATTCTGATATGGTCTGTCTTGGAGTTATTTTCTAGATCAGTTGTTTTCCTATGACCTATTTTACATATATTTCCTTATTTTTCCTTATTTTTAATTTGTTTGGCTGATTCTTGATATCTCATGGAGTCATTAACTTTAACTTGCTCAATTCTAATTTTCAATGTCTTGTTTTCCTCAATTAATTTTTGTACTTTCTATTTTACCAATTATACTCTTTAGGGTGTTGTTTTCCTCTGTATTTGTATCTCCTTTTCCATTTGATCAATTCTAATTTTTAAGTAATTTTCTAAGCTGTTTTAATTTTCTTATATAATTTGTAAGCTACTTTTTGAGCTCTTACATGAGTTCTTTCTGGAATTCTGGTCTGGGAAAGACCACTTTCCATTTATTATTAGGGTTTTATTCATAGATATTTTGATACTGTCGTCCTTTTCTGGGTTTGTGTTTTGGTCTTTCCCGTCTCCATGACAACGATCTATGATAATATTTTATTTTTCATTTGCTCATCTTTTAAAAACATATTTAGTTTTTACTTTTTTTTTATAATAGTCTCTGTTTCCCGAGTGGGCTCAGGTTTCTTGTGCCATTGGCATTAGTCCATGGCTATTTATACACTTTGCTGATGTTGCCCTGAGACCCACAGCGGACTCTCATGTCTTGTGCTTCACTGAGGGTTTGGTATGGAGATGGTTAATACTGCTTGAAGACTGTAGAAATCAGGCAGATTTCCTGAGTGGCAATCCTAGAGGTGGAGTATTGCATGTGTTAAGGCTACTGAAATATTTCTGTTTTTCCCTGAAACTACACTGAAGCTCATGGTAATCTCACTTCTAGAGGTTGCCTGTTTGTCTAGGGCTACACTAAAGCACCTGGTTGTTCTTAAAGCTGAAGTCTGTTGGTTCTCCTAATTGTGCTATAGCACATGACTTCTCATTTGTCTGCTTCACCACTCTGGAACTCATGATCTTCCACTGAGGAAGTGTTTGCTGCCAACTTGCTGGGATGCTTCCTGTTCTGGGTTGCACTTCCCTCCTCCTCTTTTAACAATGTGAAATGGATCTTTCTTGTGGTTCTTTCCCATTTCTTGGTCTAAAAGATTATTTTACTTCATCATGTTTTTCAAGATTTGGTTGAGGGTAGTATTTGAGCATTGTTTGGAGATGACTATAGGGGAGCTGCATAAATTTAATAATAACTACCATCTTGGTTACTAGAAGAGTGATATTTATAAGGAAGAGTGATATTTATTAAGCAAATATTTACATACTTGCAGAACAGAAAGTCTAATACTGAAACAGTTCCAAAGTGAAGATTTTTTATACAATTTTAGAAGGGTAAAACTTGTGTAGGAAGAGATGTTGAAAACTTTACAGCTCAGTTAGGTATTTGGTGTCAATTGAACTTCTCTAGAAGAAATGTATGACTTTGAAAGTGTAGCTATGCTTTGAGGGTGCAACTATGCTAAACTTACATGCTTTATATATTTAAAAATTGTCTTATTTTTAAAACAAGTAGATTTATGTCTTGGGGAATATGGAGAATTAAAAATATAATTAAGTTGATTTGTCAGTGGAAACAACTGACAGAATAATGGTCTTCCTTGGACCCATTACTCTGCTCTCTATCTCCACAGTTCAGTTTTTATAGGTATTGTTTTCCATGTCTGCATAGAGGTTCTCTTTGTCACACCTAGTTGTTGACTCATTTAGGTAAATGAGTTCATAGATTTTTACAACATGTATAACTAATATCATATTGGTTGCCTTTTCATTAGCTGAAGTGGTATGAAATGGAGGGAGAAAATGAAGAACTAAAAGTTTAAAAAAAATACTAAAATAAATAACAAATATAAAAAATGCAAAATAAGTAAAACTTTTGTCATGAATAAAACCAAAATGTAAAAATTGGAAGAGAATCAATAAGTGTATCTAATAAAGGTCTCATAATCAATGTGAAAAAAATAAACTACATGAATGAGAAAGCATTTTTAAAATTTGCATATGATTTGTCTTTAATAATAAATGTTTTAAAAATAATAAATAATTCATTATAAATAGTAATACTTTATGAGCTTTCACTTTATACAGAATTAAATACTTTTTTAAAATGAAGCTTTGAGGTTTGAATCTATTTGCCTATACAAATAAATTTTCTTAATTTATAAGCATGATTATTGAAATTCCCAGCTTGAGCACTGAATTTGCAGTTAAATGCATTTGAGTGAAATTCTTTTCATATCTTGTTTAAAAAAATCTAAAGAAATGACATAGATTTAGTCAAATTAAAAACCAAAAATTGTGCTATTTATTGTGCATTGTGCTAAAAGATAAGAATACAAAATGAAGTTTGTGCGTAATGCTAATTTTTATATTTTGTTTTGGACATAAAAAATAAAATCCATTTCATAAGCAGGTTTTAATCTCAATTAAAACATAAAAATGGAAAGACAAACTCTTGTCCAAGATGCTTGCCCGCTTTATTGAAAAGATGCTTTACAAATGAAAGAGGACAAAATTTGCTATATGGAAGTTTTGTAAATGATATCCTGTGGATTTTGTTAAGCCCACGACTAAGTTATGCATTTATAAAGAGAACTGATAGAGTCTGTGCAATCATAATATATCCTGAATAGGCAAAGTAAATGAATAAGCTAGGCCATGGTTGAGAAGGAGGAATGATGGTATGAGCTAGGTTACCTTTGTTGAAAATACAACATTAATTTAATGATATAAAGCTTCCTTCTAAAACAAAGGACATTTTTCTTCTACTGATCTTCTTTGACTGTTATGAACATTATTATTATCTTCAAGAGACTGAAGTGAAAATTGACCAAAAGTACAAAAGAAAGAGAATGTCACGAATTTCTGGGGTGGAGTAACATGCTTCTGGAGCTTTCCCCTAACAAAGAAAAATGAAATATCTCTTCTGATATTTGCACTACGGATTCCACCAAGAAAAAGAGAAGATTCAGTTTTCAACTGTAGACATCAGTGAAGGTCCGTCTCTTTGGGGATAAAGGGGAAGTAAATTTTAGGAGGCAGGAGAGTAGGAAAGCCAGCAGGAGACTTTTAGCCACAGTGCAATCCAAGTCCCAAAAATTTAACGACAGAGGTCCTGGTAGTTAGATAGCAAGTCAGGAAATCAGCAAGAGATGCAGCCAGTTTTTAATTTTCCAAAGTTCTATTCATGGAAAATATGTTTGAAATATTATTTGTTCTCATAAAGAGAAAAAAATTATATATAGAATGTATTTTATACATATATATATATATATACATACACACATAATGTTGCATAACTATAGGATAACCATTTTTCAATTTATTATTAGCCTATCAGTTTTATAGAACTTGCATCTTAAATAAAATTTAGAATACAAGAGATTACAACTTAAGGAATCTTTAATAAAGTCTTAAATATGCATATATATATATATATGACAGTAAATAGTATTCAACTTTACATGTTCTAAGACTGCAATTGGTTTAATTATTAGAGATTGTTTTTTATAGTGATTATAGTAAATTATTCAGTTAACTTTTGAAGTAATTTTGTACTTCATAGCAATGCCTCTGAAAAAAATCAGTTTTCACTAATTTTTGAATACTTTCCTTTTCTATCTCTAAATTTTCTTGAGATTTTCTATGTTGTTTCCTTCATTTTCTTTGACCTCTATAACCATTAAACAAGCTTACAGAGGAGAAATAGAACTTGAAGTGAATGGGATAGTATAGGATAGAATGCTAAATAACTGAAAAAAGACATAGGTGCCACCAGTTCTACGCCTATGTGTGAGAAATATTATCTTTTTGTTTTTTGGTCTCTCACATTATTTTCATATGTTATAAATAACACTTATTTGGGTACTTGAAATTCCTCTTAGAAGTAATAGTCAAGTTCATATTAATTCAAGAAAAAATGTTAATACTTTAACCTCTGTTTAACACACACACACACACACACACACACACACACACACACACACATTTGAAAGAGTGTGGGGTAATAATTCAATTTTTCTGCAGTTATAGCTTTAGAAGACATAAGGAAAAATAACTCCATGCTAGTTTCCCAAACCTGCAATTACACTTCAAGACTAGGATCTCAAAGGGAACCCTTCAATTTTTTAAGAGTAACCCAACAAACAGTTAATTTTACTGCTCTAATAAGTTATCATATTTCTCCTTAACAATAACTCAATAGATGAATTAGTTTTTTCTTTCTTTAAGGATTATCAAGATACTACAAAATACTTTCCCCAAAACACTTGAATCATACTCACAAATGCATAAAATGCTGCTGAGAAGAATGGTTCACCTTGTATTATCATGACAATAAGTATTACCTGTGGGATACACATGTCAAAAATATTAACTCACTGCTCCTAATAATGGACATTCTTTTTCCCTTACTAAGCTCCCCTTGCTTTGCTATGCAGGTTTACTTGGCTTTGTCAAGTCCCCATTAAAATTTTTCCTTCTACAGAAAGCCTTTCCTGATCTTGTTTAATGCTACTATCATCACTTTGAGTTTACCTCCAATTTATATTACAGATCTCTTGATTGAACATAGTTATTAGCATGTTGCTTACCCTATCAGGCTGTGATCAGGGACTCTGATTTTTTTTTCATACTTATCAGAGTGCTTAGTAAATAGTATCTACTTCTTAAATTCTTGTTGCCTTGACATGAATATTGCTCATTTGGATTTTAGACTTTAATCTTTTCTTGATCTCAACTTTATCTGTCTTCTCTCATTCAAGAAGTCATAATCCTTAAAGCTATTTCTGTTCTCTAATTACCATATGTCATTTCCTTCTGGTTGCATCTATATTCTTCTAATTTCCTCCATTCTGTGCTGCCAATTTCCATTGTTCAAATATTTTTGGATTTCCCCTTTTGAAATTACGTTAGGCATCTATGGCACACTCCTTTGGATAACCTTAATAGTACTAAGCCGTCCTTCTTTGAGAATCAATTTACTCTTTTGCAATAATAAAATTCTAGATACAACAATTATGAAATAATAGTGCTTGTGATTAAAGAAGAAAAATAATCATGAAATGGGTCTAATTTTCTTGATTGACAGATATATCTGTTCTGAAAGCAATTTTACAAGTTGCAAGTTAAGAGATGCAAAAGTGTTTTCATTAATGTAAGCAGGAATAGTGACATAAGAACCAAGATTACTGCTTCACAGGAGATAAACCATATTGTTGTGTGAACAAGCAAACAAGCAAAATCACATAATTTTGTAATTATGTCTCATGGATACTCATATTTCAATACTTCATTAATCTGTACTTTCATTTATCTATTTATTGCTGATCATAACCATTCTATAATGCAGTAATTGCTCTGTCAAAACTATTGGGGCAAAAATATCATTTACATCTGTGGCCAAAATACTGAAGTAGTAATTAATGCCCTTATATTTAGTTTGGTTGATAAATTCTGGAATTGGACATGTATTTCATCAGAGGGATCATTCTTGGGCTTGAACTATTTTTGTGATTTTTTTATTATAGTTATTTTATTTCTGTACCAATGATGTTTGTTATACAATATTAAAATATTATTGTTTAAGAGTAAACATAATACCCCTTCCCCCAAAAAATATAGATCCTCATAAGCAATAAAGTAAAGGAAAGAGGAAAAAATTAAAATTAATATTAAAATAATAGGGGCAGCTAGGTAGCACAGTGGATGTAGCACCAGCCCTGGACTCAGGAGCACCTGAGCTCAAACTTGGTCCCAGATACCCAACAATCACCTAGCTGTGTGACCCTGGGCAAGCTACCCAACTCCACTGCCCTACAAAAACAAACAATAAAAATGAAAATAAAATAATAATAGTAGTAATAATAATAGTAATAGTAATAATAATAATAATAATAATAATAATGGTGACCAGGTGGTGCAGTGGGCAGAACACAGGTCCCAGAGTCAGGAGCACCCAGGTCCAAATCTGTTGTGCTGCCCTGGGTAAGCCACCCAACCCCTTCCATTCTGCAAACACCCCCACAAAAATAATAATAATAATAATAATAACAATAAATGTGCTTTAGTCTGTGGTCCAACACCACCAGTTCTGTGGTGGGTGGGTCACATTCTTTAGGATGAGTCCATCACAAAAGCTACCTCCATATTTTTCTACTGTTGCCATTGCTGATCACAATTCCCACCTTTCTCACTTCTCTCTCCTTTCACTCTGTCCCTGTTTTAAAATGTGCTGTAGGGTAGCTGAGTGGTGCAGCAGAGAGATCACCGGCTCTGGGGCCAAGAGGTCCCGAGCCCACATACCACCCCTTAAGGCCCAGCAACCACCCGACCCTGTGGTCCCAGACAGGCCATCCAATCCCAGCCCCATGCAAGAAGTAAAAAAGAAAATGTGTTATATCTAACCACTCTCCCCCATGGTCCACCCTCTACTCCATCACTCACTTCTCCCCTCCCCCATCCTTTATATTCTAGATGTCTATACCCCATTGAGTATATATATATATATATATATATATATGCTGTTTCTCCCCGAGCCACCTCTGATGAGAGCGAAGGTTCCCTCATTTCCCTTTCACCTTCCACCATTCCATATCCTTATAATAGCTCAATGTAATAAAAAAGCTTATTATTTGAAATATATTAGCCTATTCCACCTCTTATTTCTCTTACTCACAGTACATTTACCTTTTAGCCATTGACTCCATTTTTACAATATATTATATCTTCAAATTCAGCTCTCTCCTATGCTTCACCTATAAAAGTTCCTACCCTAGCTGATCTTGAAAATCATGACACAAGTAAGCAGTGAAATTTCTCTAGTCAATAAATATTTATTACCTTATAAATACATTGTTTATTGGCAGAGTACTAGCCCTGTAATCAGGAGGATCTGAGTTTAAATCTGTCCTCAGTCACTTGATACATACTAGCTGTGTAACCTTGGACAAGATCTAGGGCCATCTCCAGTTGCCCTGATTCATATCTGACCACAAGACCTAGATGACTCCAAAGGAGAAAGTGAGACTGATGACTTAGCACAGCCCCCCTAGCACACTGAAATCCAAATCACTAGCTTGTCATGGCATCACCCCTCTGATGTCAAGATATTTTTTGACAAAGAAGGACAAGCCTCATCATCATTATCATCATCATCATTACTTACCTATTTTATATAGAAGCCTGAAATAAGTGCTGGGAAAATTGTTTCATGAAGTCTACATTCTCCTAAGGAGATATCACACATGCACTGATAATGATAATTTAAAAATTATTTTCTTAAGACAAATTGCTTTGGTTCAAAATTGAATAGGTTGTTCTTATCTAAATGTATCAGGGAAGATATCCTAGAGAAGTTAACATTTGAATAGGACATTGAAGGATTGGATCAATTCAGTAGGCAAAGATAGGAAAGTAAGATATTTCAAGAATGAGAAGCATACCCATCACTTTATTTTGAATAATTGTCTCTGCTTATTCTCATGCACAGTCTTTAATCAATCAATAAACATCACCTACTATAAACATCTCCTACTATATACTATGCACTGTGTTAAGGGTTGAAAAATTTTAAATGGGATAATAAATAGCCCTTTGCCTTCAAGGAACTTGTAATCAAATTGAGGAGCCAAAACACAAGTATTTGCAAAACAAACTATGCACAAGAGAAATACAAATAATTAACAGAAGGAATACAATAAAATTAAGAAGGGCTGGACAAAGCTCCTATAGGAGGACAGATTTTAGTGAGTTTTTAAGGAAGATAGGTGAGGCAGGGAGGGAGGGAGGGACAGAGAGAGAGAGAGAGAGAGAGAGAGAGAGAATCTTAGCATGGAGCACATCCAAAGAGAATACCTAGTCTTAAAAGATGGATTGTCTTGTTCATTCCATGAATGATGTAGAAGAATGTCACTGGATCAAAGAGTTCATATAAGGTGTAAGAATATTGGAAAAGTAGGAAGGAGAAGGGTTATGAAAAAGTCTTATAAGCAAAATAGAACACTTTAAATTTATTTCTGGAGCAAATGGGAAAATACAAGAGTTTATAAAGTTTTAGACTGATATACTTAGACAGTTTCTTTAAGAAAATTACTTTAGTGGGTGAATGGAGAATGAATCGAAGTAGGGAGAGACATGTGGAGTCAGTCCCACCAGGAGACTGTTGAATAATCCAGGCATAAGGTTTTGGGAGTTTATACTAAAATGATGACAATGTCAAGAGAGTATAGGGGAAGTAGCAAAGGAGAAACTGAGAGACTGTGACAACCAATTGGATATGATATGGGAGTTAAGAGAGTAAGGAATCCAGGATGACTCTTATACATGAGTTTGAGGGACAGAATGGATGGTCTGCACTGAAAAGAAAGGTGGGGCAGGGATTATTTTGTAACATTTGCTTAGATCTGTGACATAATTCAGAAGTCACCCATCGAACATTTCTTTATATTGTGAATAACTGTTAGCTCCTATCTTCAAAGCAGTTGCCATGATTAAAAATATCACTCTCCTCTCTCTGTGTCTCTCTGTCTCTGTGCCTGTCTCTGTCACTCTCTCTCTCTCTGTTTCTGTCTCTGTCTCTGTCTCTCTCTCTGTATGTGTGTATGTGTGTGTGTGTGTGTGTGTGTGTGTGTGTGTGTGTGTCTAACTTTTACTCTCTGTCTCGGTCTCTATCTCTCTGTCTGTCTGTCTGTCTAATTTTCTGTCTCTCCCTCTTTTTCCTCTCTCTCTCAATCTGACTGTCATCCCTCATAACCAATCTATGACCAATACCCCCTCAATTTTAGCTCATACATGTGCTCTCCTCTAAATATAGCAACATTTTGGTGCAGGTGCTCATCACAACATGTGGAACTTGCAATAACCTGATAACTGACACTTTTTTCAAGTCTCAACTCCCTACAATCCATCTTTCTTTGAGTTACTAAAATGATTTTCCTAAATTTCCAGTCTGATCATATCACCTTTTTCATGATGTTTTGCTTAACCATAGATGAAGGTTAATGTCCATATAGATTCCTAAAGTTGTCTTTGTACAGGATGTATGCTTTGTCATGGGTCTTTTTTTAGTTCCTGTTGCATATGTTTCCATCACCTATAACTATTGCAAGATCACTGATATTGACAGTAGTAGCACTCCAAAGACTTGGTGAGTCTTACAAGAAAGTCATCTATACTGAAATAAAGAAAATCACCCCATTCTCTAAAATCAATTTCTTCCCAAATACTCTATAACATTATATTAAACAACTCATCTCTCCCATGAATATGTGATTCTGAGCTGACTTGCTGAGTTATAAATAGGACCATAAGAGGATCTAATTCTTTGAACCAATTAAAAAAATTATCTCCTGAATGTTTTTCATCCCATGACCTAAGAATTTGATTGCTTTTAAATTTATTATTACTTGCTGCAACTTACTTTGGGTTTTGAATTGATTAATACTATAATTCTGAGATTACATTAATTATAATGAGGGACACTTACATGCATAAAGTAGTTTGTAAAGTAGCATAAAATATCAGTTTTTCAAGATATTGTCTATGATCTATAGATTTTTAGTAAAAAAGCATGAGTAGAGAATTGGGTCAAAGAAATATATCATCTTCAAAAGTGAAAAAATATTCTAGGAAGATATGAATGAGGGAGCTAAGAATTTTTGCTAAGTATTCCTCCAGAACTACTGATTTGGAGGTATGAGAAAAGAAATGGCCTGCAAGAGAGAGACAATTGCAATGGATAAAACCCAGGGAAAAACTGGACATCAAAACATTGAAACTGAACAAGTGTAGGTGGAATAGTTTGTATTTTGGAAGGGGTTTTCTAAGGAAAGAACAAGTAACCCATAAGGCATAGTGCAATGGACTAATAGATGAGTGAAACAATTTGGAAATTTGGATGGGGAAGAAGAATATGAGTGATTAGATCAGAGGCATGAATTTAGGAAGAAGTAGCACTAGGATAATGTTAAAGTGAATAAAATAAGGATGTATTAAAGATTTATTACAATATTTATTAGAAATTAGTGCTATAATGCACCTTACAATTCATCTAATACTAGGCCTTCATTTTACAGATGAGAGACTAAGGTAGCAAGTGATGACTCTTCTTTATTGTGATATTGGTATGAATTACAAGAGTCAAATTTGAAATACTATTGTTCTATAAGAAGCCATGAATGATCAGACTCTAGAGAAGTATGGAATGAATTACAGGATCTGATGCTGAATGAAGGGAGCAAAAACAAGAGAACATTACACATAATAACAACTACATTGTGAGTTGATCAACCTTGATGGAAGCAACTCCTCTCAGAAGTTGAAAGAGTTAGGACAAGCCTATTAGAACAACTATGGGCAATTCCATCCCCATTCAGAGAAAGAAAAATAAAACAACACACCAAAAACAAAACAAAGAAATTTCAGAATCTGATGAACAAAAATTTGAATCAAACACCACGCATATTTGCCAAGAAAGTATTATGTGAGGGCTGCTAGATAGTGCGATGGAGAGAGCACTGGCCCTAGAGTCAGGAGAACCTGAGTTCAAATATGGCCTCAGACACTTAATAGTAATTACCTAACTGTGTGACCTTGGACAAGTCATTTTAATCCCATTGCCTTGCAAAAAACAAAAAGAAGACAAAAAATAGAAGAAAATATTATGTGCCAAGAATAGTATTAGGCACAGAATATCCTCTTATGACAAATCTAGGGCTCTTTCCTCTGTACATTTCTATCTAAGTTGATAGATTATTATGAATGTGTGTTGTTAGATTAACTTGGGGAACTTTGTCTTAGTCAAATTAGGTGCTAAAAGTAACCCTTAGGTCTTTATCAAATAGAGTTTATGATTAGGGCTATAATTTTAGCCAAGTATTTATTATTCATATCCTACCATTTAAAATTCCTAGTTGATATTCATTACAGATAGTAGCCAATTTGTAATACTATCTTCTTTAGACATCATTAATCAGAACAGGAAAGACAATAAGATAGACAAGTTAATAACAACTTTATATGTTATTTATTTAGACCTTTAATATTTTCCCCTTCCTCTGTCTAAAACACTACTCCTCTTTCTTAAACATATATTTAATTTCCTAACACAAAGAACAAGCCTTATAAAAGTTCTTACATAATATTTATTAGAAATGGAGAAATGATAAAGTATTAGTAATTTTTATCTCAATAGGAAAAACTAATTTTATAATATTATATATAGAGGGAGCTCCTTGTTCATAAATTTGTATCTTAAAAATTTCTTTTCTTTTCTTTATTATTCCATTCCTATTCATAGATACTTATACTTAGATTCTTACTGAATGAAGTTCATTTATTGGAGGTTAATTTCCTGGATACTTCCTAAGTAGTTTTGAAATAATATTCAATAATTTATTTTAAATAGATACTTTATATGTTATTTATTCCTTTAAAAAGAAAAGGGAGAAAAAGGAAACAATCTGAAAATCCATCCAGACAACCTTGTGCTTATCATACATTGTTACCTTACCTTTCCCTAATAACTAATATTTATATGAGAATATTGAAGTCCTTTAATTTTATTATCTTTTTTAACTTGTAAAGAATTTTCCCATTCAGATCTCTATACAAAGTAGGCTCTTAATAAATGCAAATAATTTTTCCTAGTTTGTGCTATAAATTTTAGTCATCCAAGATAATACTAGCTTGCAATGTTTTTCCCTTTAATATGGTATTGCTATGGAGAATAGTCTGATTTGAATATTTTATACATATATCACAAAGCATATGGGCCAAAAATTGCTGCTAATTAAGGTCTGGTTTCTAGGGTAGTCTCAAAAAAAAAAAGTATTTCTGAGGAAAAAGGTAATATGAGAAAATACAATATGAGAGAGTGATCAAAATGCTGTATAGGGTCAAGGAAAAAATATTTAAGGTCACTTACAACCAAGACATAGGTAGAAGTGGCAAGGGTTGGTAAGAGCAATTTAAAGAAGTCAGATAATAAATACAGGAAGAACACATCAAGATAATGGGCCAGCAGTCATTGGAAGAACACAAATTTGTCTAACTCCTCTGCCAGAAATAGCATTCTTTTTCATGGAGCTCTGTTTATCAGAATTCCTGTCCCTTTTCTATACCACTCACTCAAAACTACTCTTAAGTCACTTGTATTAACTTTTGTGTTGTCTTAGATACCAGGCAATGCAAAGTTGTTTAGAGATAATTGCATTAAAAATTTTAAAGGATGCCCATTATATACTCTCTTCTGTAAACCCAGGCTGTATACACACCACACACTCACATACATGTATATATACATATGTGTATATGTGTATACATACAAGCAATATTAAAATAACCCAGGTCACACTTATATAATAAATAGGGGATCATTATTACCACAACTAAACAGAACCCAGATACCTGCACACTTTTTTCATTTAGATTTATTATGGAAAGGTTCTATATAAATTCTGATGAGAATAGATACAATTAATTTTTTTTTTAAAAGAAGGATAACTGAAACATGGAAACAATTGCTTTTCTAGGATCATAGAATCTAAAGTCTCTACAGAAACCAGTATCATCTTTAAGAACTGAACTTCTCACCTCTTTGTAAAGCATACTTAGGTTTCCAGAAACTATAGTAAGAAATTTTAAATTAGAGAAGCAAAATTTTAATTTTTGTAGTGACTAAAGAACATTATCTATAGAAAAAGAACTGAATAAAAATCTGACCTCAGATACTTACCATCTGTGCAACTCTTGGCAAGTCATTTAATCTTTTGGCATTTAACTCTAAGTATTCTGGTAAGGATAAAATGAAATGATACTTGCAAAACAATTGTAAACCTGTAAACACTTTATAAAAAATGAGATATTCATTTTAATGAATACTTATTCAAAATCAGTCATCAGAAGTAGTGGGGGGAATACTTTCAAAAGCATTTTTTTTTTTATATTTACTCTGTGGTGATTTTGTCTCAAGGAGTTATGCTGGTAAGTTATAGAATTTAAAGTTGGAAAATACCACTATGATCACCTACTTTAGAACTTTTATTTTATAGATGAAGTAACATAGGTTCAGAGAGAGTGATTATTATTTGCCCCAAATCAAATATGTAAAAAAACAGAAGATATGAGAAATTATATGAAAATCCTCTTGACTCTGAAACCAATTTATTTTCCCATTACATTACAATTTCATCAATAGTTTGTTCCTTTATGACTAAAGGCATTCATTTGAGAGGCAACTGGTCATGGTTCATGGTGCATAGGGAGAAGGTTAGATATTTGTACATGAATGAAACTGAAAACTGACATTTTTAAACTTTCTTTCCTTTAATTGAGCACAAAATCAAAATGTTTTATGGCATAATTTCATTGAAATTATTGGTGACAAACAACTAGATATAACTTAGGTTGCCTCCCACAATATTGTAACATTCATCTGGAAAGAAAAAAAATAGTTTATCAGTTAGTTATTTGGTCTACCATGCCAATAACTGTATCTGATTCTTTTTCATTAAAATGGTTAACTTTTTAAATGTTTGAAAACATCATGTTGCTTAATGAGAAGGTACCTAATTTTTTATCCTAATCCAAGCAATGTGATGGTAATTCGAGGATGAAGAGACAAAAGTGAAAAAAAAGTCCTTGACTTTAAAGAAATTTACATCTAAATAGAGTCAAAAAGCTTGGTCACATATGAGTTAAGAAAGATATACAAAGTACATGTAAGGTAATTTAGGGAAAGGAAGAGAAAGCTAGCAGTTTGGGGAACAAATGAAGTTTCATGCAGTATGATACTTGAAGTGAACTTTTAAGGAAACTAGGGATTCCAAGTAGGTTGGATAGCCAGTACAAGAGAGGAGATAGATTACTCTATGTGATTAAGTGAGGTTGAGTTCAAAGGAGAGTGAGTGATAAAGGTGAGGAATATAATATGCACTTCCTTTGGAAAGGAAGAGGGAGGAGAATTTGAAGGGCTCAAGAAGTTTGAGAAGAATTTAAATTGAGTTCCAAAACCAAAAGGAATCCATTAGATTAAGAAGAGGTTTGACTACTAGGGTTTATCTAATCTTCCATGAAAATGACATTTTCAGGGGTAACAATGGAGATAGTCAACAAATTGTGATTGTGTGGGAAATGAAGATAAGGTTGCCCTAAGGGTGCTCCTTAAATAGAGGTTTTGAGTCAGGAAAAAATGAGAGATTAGTGAGTTTAATTCCACTTTAGTACCTAATATATGAAGGAAAGTCCTAAGGAATTGAAAATGAAAAAAATGGATTGTAATCAGATTGTGGAAGCATTGAAGATAATTCTTGTTCTATTAATAAATAATATCATCTGCATCTATTATAAGAAATTATCTTAAATCTAGTATAAAACAAAAAAATTGTAGCTCAATTCTAGAAGGCAAAGGCTCCATGCACTATAATGTGCCCAAAATATATACAAAATTAAACTTTTTAATGAATAAATTACAGCTTTTATGCACTTCAAGCTGATAGAATTGTTTGATCTTGAAGTGTGAAATTCTTTGATTCCCTTAATTCTGTTAGAGGTTAGTGATTAAAGTAAATGAAGTAAGAGGTTTAATTGATGTGCTTAATCTAGATCTAAATCTTTTATACTGTTGCTTTGCCTTCTGAAATACATACAGAAATGGTTCAAATGAGATCTTTATATTTTAAATTTCTCTAAGTAGGAGTATAAATTTGAAAATAATATTAAATTTGCTGAAAAAAAACAATTAAAATAAGGGTAGTGGGTAAGTTTAGGTTTGTATGACAGAGTCCCAGGATGCCAATCAGTTTTTTTGAACTTCAAACACTATTCATCCCTTTTCAAGGCCAATCCTGGGTTACTCCTACATGATCTATCTTTTTCTTTTGGGCTTCATCTTAAGTATCATTACTGTTTTTAACTGATAGTTTATTTATTTTGGGTTTTACAAATTTACACCCATTCTTGCTTCTCTGTCCCCAGGCCCCACAGGTGGCAGTCTGTTAGTCTTTATATGGTATGCATTGATCTAAGCTGAATGTGATGAGAGAGAAATCATATCCTTAAGGAAGAAAATTAAAGTATAAGAGATAGAAAAATTACATAATAAGATGCTTTTTTCCCTAAATTGAAGGTAATAGACTTTGGTCTTTATTCAAATTCCACAATTCATTCTCTTGATACAGATTGTATTCTCCATCACAGACAGACCAAAATTACCCCTAACTTTTGCACTGATGGAATGAGCAAGTCCATCAAGGATGATGATCACCAAACAGTTGCTGCTAGAATGTACAATGTCCATGTGGCTCCTCTCATCACGCCCAGCATCATTTCATGCAGATGCTTCCATGCTTCCCCAAATACCCATCCCCCTGGCTTCTTTTTTTGGCTAATATTACTTTATTTCTACATTTCTGTATCTAAAATTAGTAAAATATTCCTGTTTAAGAGTAAACATAATACCCCCTCCACCACAAAAATATAAGCCCTCATGGGAAATAAAGTAAAAGAAAGAAAGAAAATGTGTTTCTGTCTGTGTTTTGATACCATTGGCTCTGTCTCAGTTGGATCACATTCTTTATCATGAGTCCATCACTGAAGTTACTTTCATATTTTTCCACAGTTGCTGTTGCTAATTGTAATTCCTCTATTCATTCCTTGCCACAACCATATATTCTATTTTCTCTCTCCTTTCACTCTGTCCCTGTTTGAAAATGAACAGCAGACAGAGAGTTTCCCTGGGGCTGAGAGGCCCCAAGCCCACAGCCCACCCCAGAGACCCAGCAACCACCTGACCCTGTGGTCTGGGACAGGCCACCCAATCTCAGCACCTTGCAAAAAGTAAAATAGAAAATGTGTCATATCTGACTATTTGTTACTATGATCTACCCTCTCCTCTATCACTCCCTGTCCCCCTTCTCTCCTTTTTACTCTAGATGTCTATAACTTATTGGATGTGTATGCTGTTTCCTCTCTGAGTGATTTCTGATGAGAGTGAAGGTTCTCTCATTCCCGCTCATCTTCCACCCTTCCATATCGTTGTAAAAGCTCATTACAAAAAAAAAAAAAATATATGAAATAACTTAGCCTATTCCACATCTCATTTCTCTTACATTCAGTACATTTCCCTTTTAGCCATTGACTCCATTTTTACAATATATTATATCTTCAAATATAGCTCTCTAATGTGCTTCATCTACAAAATCTCCTGCTCAGGGGGTGGCTAGGTGGCATAATGGATAAAGCACCGGCCTTGGAGTCAGGAGTACCTGGGTTCAAATCCAGTCTCAGACACTTAATAATTACCTATCTGTGTGACCTTGGGCAAGCCACTTAACCCCATTTGCCTTGCAAAAACCCCAAAACAAAAAACAAACAAAAAATCTCCTGCTCTATTAAATGAGAAGGTTCATATGAGTAATATCAGTATTTTTTTAATGTAGGAATACATGCAGTTCATCATTAAATTGATCTTAATTTACCCTTCTCCTCCACTCCCTATGTTTCACCTGAGTCCTGTACTTGAAAGTCAAACTTTCTTGTTCAGCTCTGGTTATTTCAATGGGAATATTTGAAATTCCCTTGTTTCATTGAAAGTCCATCTTTTCTCCTGGAAAAGGATGCTCAGTTTTGCTTGGTAGTTGATTCTTGGTTGCATTCTAAACTCTTTGGCATTCCTGGGATATTATATTCCAAACCCTATGAGCCCTTAATGTAATTGCTGCTAACTTCTTTGTGAACCTGACTACAGATCCACTATATTTGAATTGTGTCTTTCCAGCTGCTTGTAATATTTTCTCTTAGCTATAATGTTTCTGGAGGTTGTTTGTTTTTAGATCTCTTTCTGGAGGAGATCAGTGGATTCTTTCAGTTACCATTTTGCCCTCTGCTTCTAGGATATCAGGGAAATTTTCCTCTAGGAATACTTTAAAAATGATGTCAAGGCTCTTTTCCTGATCATGACTTTCATGTATCACAATAATTTTTAAATGATCTTTCGTGAAACTGTTTTCCAGATCAGTTGTTTTTTCAATGAGATGTTTCACATTTTCTTTTAACTTTTCATTCTTTTGCTGTTAAAGTATTGTCTTGATTTCTCATAAAGTCATCAGCTTTATTTAGTTCCATTCTACATCTGAAGGATTTGTTTTCCTCAGAGAGCTTTCTTATCTCCTTTTCCATCTGGTCGATTCTGCTTTTTAAAGCATTCTTTAACTCAATAAATTTTTGAACTGCTTTATCCATTTGGATTAAGCTGGTTTCATGTTAACATTATTTTGTTTAGCATTTTTTGGATCTCCTTGACTAAGTTGCTGACTTTGTTTTCATGTTTTTCCTGCATGTCTCTCATTTCTTTTCCCAAATTTTCTTCTCCCACCCTTACTTGATTTTCAAAATATTTTTTGAGCTCTGTCAGCCTGAGCCCAACTTCCCTTTTTCTTGGAGTTTTTAGATGCAGAACTTTGTACTTTCTCATCTTCAGATTCAGTGTTTGATGCTCCTTGGGACAGAAGACAGATCTCGGAAGTCTCCCTCCTCTCCCTTAGCTTTGGTGGGCTGAGCACTTAGCTGCCTAGAGGCTTCGGCTTGCCAGCTCTGTGGGGCCTGCTTCCTCCTGGATCTGAGCTGCTGGCCATGCTAAGTGCTGCTCCAGGCAGGTGCACTGAATGTAATGACTGTACTCAGGGCCTGGGCTTCACACTGGTTTTGGCAGAGGTCTCCTTGCTGATCTTCCAAGTTGTGCTTTGTTTTCCCTGGGGAGTAGGTCAGGTAACTGCTTCTGCTACCAGGATCCATGGCTCCCAAGCACCCTGGGGCTGCTCCCAGGAGGCTTAATTTTCCAATATCTATCTTTTAAACCATTATAGATGACCTTCTAAACACAGATGAAAAAAATGTAAAAAAAAGTGAAAAACATGCAATCAAAATGAGTCCATAACAAATTAATAATATTTAATAGCAAATAAGTAATTGCTGCTGCACCCCAAGCTTTTTGATTTTTCACATTTGACCCTTTATCCTACATAACCTAAAATTCTCCAAAAACTTTTCTTTCTTCATGTTACTACAATACTGTCTTAACTTTTCCTTTCAAGAGAGCATAGAATAGAGACAGCTAGGTGGTGCAATGCATAGAGCACTAATCCACGAATCAGGAGGACCTGAGTTCAAATTCCACTTCAGAAACTTAACACTTCCTTAGTTTTGTGACCATGAGAATCTCATTTAAAGTCTTTGTCTTTTGAAAAATAAACAAACAAAAAAGAGCATAGAATACACATTTGATTTGGACTCATGATTTCTTCAGTGTGGCTAGCTACCACATGTAGAAGCTTCCTCTAACAAGGCAAATTACTATCTTCTCTGCAACTTTTAGTCTTAGAAAGCATGCACAACATAAGATTCTATGCCTTGCCAAAGGTGACAAAGTCATTTTAATGGGAGTTGAATTTGACCCCAGGTCTTGGATTCAAATCCAACTTTGTACCCATATGCTCTCTGCTGTCTCTCTCATCTAAAATAATGAGATTTTCCTTTGACTACTAGTTTTAAAACTTTCCTTCCTCTCATAGACAAAACCTAATAAAAATGATACCTATGCTTCTCTCCAGTTTTTCATCCCAGATCCACTGTAAAATATCTTGTTTCTGACAGTACCTCTCAATGAAACATTTCTCTTCAGATATAAGGATGATCTATTAATTAGCAAATTCAGGTCTTATATTTGTTCAACTTTGACAGTCTTAATAAGAAAAAAATCAATAAACTAGCTAGGTGGTGCAATGGAAAGCTCTGGAGTAAGGAAGTTATGAACTCAAATATAGTCTCAGACACTTGCTAGCTTTTTGATTCCTATAAGTCACTTATCATATGTCTGTCTCAATTTCTTCAGCAATTTAAGAAGTCAAATAACAAAGAGCACACCACGATAATGGAACAGTAGCCATCTGGCAGAATACAAATTTGACTCATAACTCCTCTGCCAGAAATAACTTTCTTTTTCATGGAACTATGTTATTCAGAATTCCTATCATTTTCGCATAGCACTCCCTCAAAACTACTCTTACTTTATATGTATTAACTTTGGTATTGCCTTAGAAACTAGGCAATGCAGAGTTGTTTAGAAATTTTTCAATGAAAGCATTTCAGTAAGGAGGGATTTCTGGGGCAGAGCCAAGATGGTTGCACACCCAGAGCTTTCAATGCAATCTCCACTCTGACATTCATGCCACAGATCTCATGAAGGAAAAAAAAAGAAGAATCAAAGAACTTTTCAACTATAGACATCAAGGGAGGATCTTCTGTGAAATTCTGTCTCTTTGTGGGAAAAGGGGAAATAAAGTCCAGGAGACAGGAGATCAGGGAACGCTAGCAGAAGGCATTTAATCACAATGCAATCCAGATCCCAACAGCTTAATAACAAGAGATGTCCCATATATCAAGCCAGCATGGAGGATCCCAACCCTAAATAAATCTAAACCCTGAAAACACCAGGGTAAAAGACAGGTCTGGGTTGGAAACAATCGTTTATTATGTCAGAACCTGGATATAAGGGACAAACAAACAAACAAAGTCTCTGTAAAGGAAAGACTTGGACTAAATAGGCAACATGTTGGCCAACAACAAAACAAGGATTAGACCCAAACTCTAGACTAATTAAAACTTGAATCTTTACTCCAGATAACACAGGAGCAAAACTAATACAACAAAAATGAACATAAAAGCTAAAAGAGCACTCACTATAGAAAATTACTTTACAGACAAAGACACAGCAATGCCATATCTGAAGAATAAAATAATGAAAAACCACTCATGAGGGGAACTAAAAAGCAGTCTATAAATTGGACTCAACTGCAAAAGCTCTTCGAAGAGCTTAAAAATAGAATTTAAATACAAAGAAGAGAGGAAGAAGAAAAATGAAAAAAGAAATGAAAGTCATGCAGGAAAATTGTGAAAAGTTTAACAAAGAAATAAACACCATTAAAAATAAAAATAACCCACTGGAAAAGGAAACACTGAAGCTAATGGAAGACAATAAAATCCTAAAAATTAGAATCGATCAATTAGAATTCATGAATCTACAAGACTACAAGATTCCATGAAACAAAATAAAAAGGATGAAAAAAAATTGAAGAAAATATAAATTACCTTCAATGGAAAATGAATGACTTGGAAAAGAGATCCAGAAGAGACAATTTTCGAATCGTTGGATTACCAGAAAGCCTGGACCAACAAAAGAACCTGGAAAATATCAAGCTACAAATTATAAGGGGAAAACTGCCCAAATCTCCTAGAAGAAGATAACAGTACAACCATTGAAAGAATCCACAGAACTCCTCCAGAAAGAGACCTCAGGATAATAACTCCAAGGACTATAACAGTCAAATTTCAGAGCCATCAAATAAAGGAGAGAATATTGCGAACAGCAAAAAGAAAACAATTCAAATATAAAGGGAACACAATCAGACTAACATAGCACTATCAACCCCAGCATTGAGAGAGCAGAAGAATTACAACAAGATATTTTGGAAAGCAAAGGATCTTGGATTACAATCCAGAATGTACTATGCTGCAAAATTCAGCCTATACTGTCAGTGAAAAAGATGGACGTTCAATGAAATAAATAGAGGACTTCCCGAATTTCCTGACACAAAGACTAGAACTGAACAGAGAATTCAGACTCCAGGTCCATGGCTGAAGTGTTGTAAAAAAAATGGTAAATGAAAAGGGGACTGAAAAAGCAAAACTGTTTTAAACATGTGTAGTTTAACTATCAAATTATATACATCTCTAAGAGGGAAGATATAAAATTTCTAATTATCTAGAACTTTACTTCTCTAAGGATAATTTGAGGGTTGAATATAATTGGACAGAATGAACCTAAAAGATATGGGTATAATTGTAGAGGTTCAAGTTCACATTACTATGTTTGAGACAAAAAGCCCTGAAAAAAAGCAAGTGTGTTAACTTTAATTTATTAAGTGTCTCATTATCCTTTGACTGACTTTAATTACAAGTTGCTAAGTACCTTGACTAATGAGGGCATCATAAAATGAAAGAACTTGAGACAGTGTCTCTGTTACTTTCAATCATTTCTAAAGTTCTCAGGTGAGACCTCCAGAGCCTTGCAATACTGAGAGATCTTCCAGATTCTTTAAATTAATTAGATTAGGGTTTAAATTCACCTGTGCTTTATTTAGAGAGACAAAAGGCCTTGCTGCACTTAAGCAGGTGTTAAGTAGCTTGGGTGAGGAGGATGAGGTAAAGTATGAAAGAAAATAGGCCTGGGGGCACAAATAGTTCTATAAATGATATGAATTTGGATGATAATTTGGTTTGAGAGGAGGACTGTGTGTATTTGAAAGATACTCAAAAAAAGGTAAAAATAATTTTAATTTGATGCAATTTGAGTCAATGCTGCTGATCAAACAATTGAGTAAACAATCTGTGATGATATCTTGATAACAATAGGAGCTATAAATAAGATCAAGGGAAGAGCCACAAAGAATTATAATTTTAGAGGGAAAAAAGGAAGAGTGTGAAAGCTGATTAAATTTTAATCAGTAGATTTAAGCCCAGTAAGGGAATAAAATATATTTCCACTTGGGTTTAAAAATTTTACTTAATCTAAAGGGAAGGGGAAACTGGGAAAGGGGAAGATAAGGGAAGAAAGGACAGACAAAAAGCAATGGAAGGTATAAGTGAAAATAAACTGAAAGTTAAATTTTAAAAAGAAAAGTAAAAGGTAAAGGCAGTAAAATTTTGTTGAGATAAGGGAAAAGGAAAGAGATAAATACAAATGGAGAAACATAGCATAGGGGGAATACGGAATTAGTAACTTTAACTGTAAATGTGAATGGGATGAACTGTCACATAAAACAGAAGCAGATAGCAGAATGGATTAAAAATTAGAATCCTACAATATGTTGTTTAAATGAAACACATTTGTAGTGGAGAGATACACATAGGGTAAAACTAAAAGGTTGAAGCAAAATATATTATACTTCATCAGAAGTAAAACAAAATCTGGGGTAGTGATCATAATCTCAGACAAAGTAAAGGCAAAATTTAATCTAATTAAAAGCATAAAGAAGGAAACTATATCTTCTTAAAAGGCAAAATTGGAAATGAGGCTATATCATTGCTAAACCTCTATGCACCTAATGGTATAACATCCTGATTCCTAGAGGAAGAGCTGAGTGAATTGCAACGAGAAATATAAAGAGACATTGTTATAATGGGAACACTCAATCTCTCTCAGAACTAGGTAAATCTAACAGCAAAATAAACAAGAAAGCAGTGAAGAAGGTGAATACAATCTTACAAAATTTAGATTTCAACGACTTCTGGAGAAAAATTAATGCAGATATGAAAGAATATACCTTATCTCTCAGCAGTACATGGCCTTTTCACCAATATTTACCATGTACTAGGTCACAAAACCTTAAAATCAAATGTATAAAGACAGAAATAAGAAATACACACTTCTCAGATAATGATGCAATAAAATTTAATATATATATATAATATATATTATATAATATAATAAATGGGCCAGGGAAAGAAAACCAAGAACTAAATAAGTTTATCTTAAATAATAGATGGATCAAACAGCAAATTTTATAAATAATATTCATATACAAGAAAATGATGATAAGGAGAGATCATGCAAAAATTTGAGGCATGCAGCTAAGGCAGTGTGGAGGGGATACTTTATTTCTCTAAATGTCTATATGGCTAAAATAGAGAATGAGGAGATCAATGAATTGGGTATGCAATTGAAAAAAACTAAAAAAGAACAATTTAAGCTTCCCCAATTAAATACCAAATTAGAAATTTTTAAACTCATGGGAGAGATTGATAAAATGGAAAGCAAGAAAACCATTGATCTCATAAATAAAGCTAAGAGTTAATTTTTATGAAAAATTCAATTAAATAGACAAAATTCTGGATAATTTGATTAAAAAACCGAAATAAAACAAGGAAAATACCAATGTCAAAAATGAAATGGTCAACTAACAACCAATGAAAAGAAATCAAAGACATAATTTGGAGCTTCTTTGCCAAACTGTATACAAAAAAATTGGACAACTTGAGTGAAATGAATGAATATTTAGAAAAACACAAATTGCCCTGATTAACAGAAGAGGAAACAAATTACTTATTACTACCATTTCAGAAAAAAAAAGAATTTGGAGAAACCAATAATAAACTCCCAAAGAAAAGTTCTCCAGGTCCAGATGGTTTACATGTGAATTCTCCCAAACATCTAAGGAACAATTACTTTCATGATAGCAAAAATATGCTCTGGTACCTAAATCTGGAAGAACCAAAATAAAGAAAATCTTAGACCAATCACCCTAATGAATATTAATGCAAAAATCTTAAATAAAATTTTATCAATGAGACTTCAGCAAGTTATTACCAGGAAAACACATAATGTTCAGTTTGGATTTATACCAGGCAGGCAGAGATGGTTCAACATTAGGAAACACAAAACATAATAAAACATATCAATATTAAAACCATCAGAAATCATATGATTATCTCAATAGATGCTGGAAAAGTCTTTCATAAAATACAAGATCCATTCCTATTAAAAAAATACTAGAAAGATTAGGAATAAATGGATTTTTCCTTGTAGTATCTATCTAAAAACTATCAATAAATATTATACTTAATGGGACTAAACTCAGAACATTACCAGTAAATTCAGGGTTGAAACAAGGATGCCTATTATCACCATTACTATTCAGTATAATGGGGAACCTGAGAAAATCACCTAAGAAACTCCATGAAACAATTAACAAATTCATCAAGGTAGCAGGATATAAAATAAACCCCCACAAATCATCAACATTTCTATATCTGAACAACAAAAAAAATAGAAGGAGAAATTCAATTTAAAATAACTGTAGGCAGGGCAGATCTAAGATGGCAGCAGGAGAAGAGCTTCTTCTAGGTGCTCTCTCCAAAATAATTCAAAAATCTTAAGATTGTGATTCTAACTAAATTTTCTAGAGACAGAACCCACAGAAAGTTCCACTGAGGCAATTCTCCAGCCCAAGAAAACCTGGAAAATAGTGGACAAACTCTGTTCCATGGGATTAGAGGGGGCAGACCTGCCAGAGTGAAGAAACTTTGCCCTCCTGAGAACAGTCCCAGGGCACCTGGGAGCCATGGACCCTGGCATCAGAAGCAGTTTTCTGATCTGCAGTCCAGAGAAAGCAAAGCACAACTTGGAAGATCAGGGAGACCTCTGACAAAACAAATACAAAGTCCATGCCCTGAGCGCAGTCACAACAATCAGCACATTCTGTCCAGGTGCAGCACTTAACAGGGCCAGTAGCCCAGATCCAGGAGGAAGTGGGCCCCACAGAGCTGGTAAGCAGAAGCGTCTAGGTAGCTCAGTCCACCAAAACTAAGGGAGAGGAGGGAGATTTCCTAGATCTGTCCTCTGTCACTGGAACAGGTCTCTGGGGCTCTGAACACCATCAGATCCTAATTGAAGTCTAGGCCCCCCATAGATGGACCTCCCCCCACCAAACGCTTGGCAGAGAGGTGTGGTTGTGGTCACTCACAGACCAGGAGAGCAGTCAGAAACTCACATAGTGAGGTCCTTTTGGGGTTGTCCCGATAAAATTCAAAAGCTCAGCAAGCACCGCTAAACCAGGGTCATAGAATGGAAGAGAAGGGTAAATTATGAGGGACTTAATGATGATGATGAACTGCATGTAATTCCTACATAGAAAAATGATAGTGATAAAACTCATATGAACCTTCTCATTTAATAGAGCATGTAGAAGGAGCTTTTATAGATGAAGCACAGGAGAGCGATGAATTTGATGACAATAATATATTGTAAAAATGGAATCATTGGCTAAAAAGGAAATGCACCGGGAGTAAGAGAAAGGTGAGGTGGAATAGGCTAAGATATTTCATATAAAAGATATTTGGGGGGGCAGCTAGGTGGCACATTGGATAGAGCACTGGCTCTGGAGTCAGGAGTGCCTAGATCATAGGAAGGAATAGTCAGATATAACACATTTTATTTTTTACTTTTTGTAAGGTGCTGGGATTGGGTGACTTGTCTGGGTCCACAAGCTGGCTCTCTGGGGTGGGATGTTGGCTTGGGACCTTTTGGTCCCAGGGCCAGTGCTCTGTCTGCTGCTGCACCACTCAGCTACTCTACAGCACATTTTAGAATGGTATGGAGTGAAAGGAAACAGAAAATATAATATATGGTAGTGTGGAGGAATGGATGGAAGGAATTACAATCAAAAACAGCAACTATGGAAAAATATAGAAATAAATTCTTTTTAAATTAATTTTTATTAAAGATATTATTTGAGTTTTACAATTTTTCCCCCCAATCTTGCTTCCCTCCCCCCCACCCCAGGAAAGCACTCTGTCACTTTTTACTTTGTTTCCATGTTGTACCTTGATCCAAATTTGGTGACTTGAGAGAGAAATCATATCCTTAAAGAAGGGAAGAGAAGTCAAGAGGTAACAAGATCAGACAATAAGATATCTGTTTTTTTCTAAATTAAAGGGAATAGTCCTTGAACTTTGTTCAAACTCCACAGGTCCTTATCTGGAAATAGATGGCACTTTCCTTTGCAGACAGCCCCAAATTGTTGCACTGATGTAATGAGCAAGTCTTCCAAGGTTGAACATCACTCCCATGTTGCTGTTAGGGTGTACAATGTTTTTCTGGATCTGCTCATCCCACTCAGCAACAGTTAATGCAAATCCCTCCAGGTTTCCCTGAAATCTGGTCCCTCCTGGTGTCTAATAGAACAATAGTGTTCCATGACATACATATACCACAGTTTGCTAAGCCATTCCCCAATTGAAGGACATTTACTTGATTTCCAATTGTATGCCACGACAAACAGGGCTGCTATAAATATTTTAGTACAAGTAATGTTTTTACCCTTTTTCATCATATCTTCAGGATATAGACCCAGTAGTGGTATTGCTGGGCCAAAGGGTATGCACATTTTGTTGCCCTTTGGGCATAGTTCCAAATAACTCTCCAGAAGGGTTGGATAAGTTCACAGCTCCACCAACAGTGTAATAGTGTCCCACAACCTTTCCAACAATGGTCATTATCCTTCCTCATCATATTGGCTAATCTGAGAGGTGTGCGGTGGTACCTCAGAGAAGCTTTAATTTGCATTTCTCTAATAATTAATGATTTAGAGCATTTTTAATATGGCTATATATTGCTTTGATCTCCTCATCTGTAAATTGCCTTTGCATATCCTTTGACCATTTGTCAATTGTTGAATGGCTTTTTGTTTTAAAAATATGACTAAGTTTTCTGTATATTTTAGAAATGAATCCTTTGTCAAAATCATTAGTTGTAAAGACTGTTTCCCAATTTACTACATTCATTTAATCTTGGTTACATTGCTTTTATCTGTGAAAAGCTTTTTAATTTAATGCAATCAAAATCATCTAATTGGTTTTTGGTGATGTTCTCCAACTCTACTTTAGTCATACACTGCTCCCCTTTCCATAGATCTGACAGGTAAACTAGTCCTTGACCTTCTAATTTGCTTACAGTATTGTTTTTTTTCTTTTATGTCTAAGTCCTGTAACCATTTGGATCTTATCTTGGTAAAGGGTGTGAGGTGTTGGTCTAATCTAAGTTTCTTCCATACTAACTTCCAATTTTCCCAGCAATTTTTATCAAAGAGGGAATTTTTATCCCAATGGCCAGACTCTTTGGGTTTACCAAACAGCAGATTACTATAATCATCTCCTGCTTTTACACCTAGTCTATTCCACTGGTCCAC
Organism: Macrotis lagotis; assembly: GCF_037893015.1. Taxonomy (NCBI): domain Eukaryota; kingdom Metazoa; phylum Chordata; class Mammalia; order Peramelemorphia; family Peramelidae; genus Macrotis; species Macrotis lagotis. The sequence goes on from NC_133658.1 coordinate 660,289,887, forward strand.
CACTCTATTTCTTAGCCAATACCAAACAGTTTTGATGACTGATGCTTTATAATATAATTTTAGATCAGGTAGGGATAAGCCACCTTCTTCTGTACTTTTTTTCATTAAGCTCCTGATAATTCTTGAGTTAATATTTCTCCATATGAATTTGCTTACAATTTTTCTAATGCATTAAATTAATTTTTTGGAATTTTGATTGGTAGGGCACTAAACAGATAGTTTACTTTTGGTAGAATTATCATTTTTATTTTATCAGCTCTACCTATCCATGAGCAGCTGATATTCGCCCAGTTATTTAAATCTGATTTAATTTGTGTGAGAAGTGTTTTATAATTGTTTTCAAAAAGATTCTGGGTCTGTCTTGGAAAAGAGACTCCCAAGTATTTCATATTGTATGAGGTTACTTTGAATGGGATTTCTCTTTTTAGCTCTTCCTGCTGTATATTGCTAGACATATATAGAAAAGTTGTGGATTCATGAGGGTTTATTTTATAACCTGCAACTTTGCTAAAATTGCTAATTGTTTCCAGTAGTTTTTGGGATGATTGCTTGGGATTCTCTAGGTAGACCATCATGTCATCTGCAAAGAGTGAGAGTTTTGTCTCTTCCTTCCCAATTCTAATTCCTTCAATTTCTTATTCTTCTCTAATTGCTGATGCTAACATTTCTAATACAATATTGAATAGTACTAGTGATAATAGGCTACCTTGTTTCACCTGTGAGCTTATTAGTAATGCCTCTAGCCCCTCCCCATTGAATATAATGCTTGTTGATGGTTTCAGATAGATACTGCTAATTATTTTAAGGAACAGTTCATTTCTTCCTACCCTCTCTAGTGTTTTTAGTAGGAATGGATTCTGTATTTTGGCCAAAGCTTTTTCAGCATCTATTGATATGATCATGTGATTTCTGACAGGTTTGTTGTTGATATAATTGGTTATACTAACAATTTTCCTAAAATTGAACCAACCCTGCATTTCTGGAATAAATCCTACTTGATCATAATGTATTATCCTAATGATAACATGCTGTATCAGTTTTGCTAAGATTTTATTGAGGATTTTTGCATCTATATTCATCAGGGAAATATGTCTATAATTTTCTTTTTCTGTTTTAACTCTTCCTGGTTTAGGTAACAGCACCATATTAGTTTCACAGACTGAGTTAGGCAGAGTTCCATCTTTCCCTATTTTCCCAAAGAGTTCATATAGAATTGGAACCAATTGTTCCTTAAATGTTTGGTAGAATTTGATTGTGAATCCATCAGAACCTGGAGATATTTTTTTAGGGAGCTCAGTAAAGTCTTGTTGAATTACTTTTCCTGAGATAGGGTTGTTTTGGTATTTAATGTCTTCTTCATTTAACCTGGGCAACTTATATTTTTGTAAATATTCATCCATTGCACTTAGATTATCAAATTTATTGGCACTGAGTTGGGCAAAATAATATTGAATTATTACTTTAATTTCCTCCTCATTGGTGGTGATTTCACCTTTTTCATTTGTGATACTAGCAATTTGGTTTTCTTTTTTCTTTTTTTAATCAAATTGAACAGAGTTTTATTAATTTTTTTTGGTTTTTTTCATAATGCCAACTTTTAGTTTTATTTATTAATTCAATAGATTTTTGCTTTTGATTTTATTAATTTATCCTTTAATTTTTAGATTTTCTAATTTAGTATTTAATTGGGGATTTTTGATTTGTACTTTCTCTAATTTTTTTAGTTGCATGTTTAGTTCATTGATTTCTTCTTTCTCCAATTTATTCATGTAAGCATTTAGACCTATAGTATATCCCCTGAGAGTCTCTTTGAATGAATCCCATAGGTTTTGTATCTTGTTTCATTATTATCTTTATGTAAGCCCGAATTGTTAATTCTTTCTAAAATTTGTTTTTTGGTCCACTCATTTTTTTGAAATGAGGTTTCAGTTTCCAATTTGTTCTGGGTCTATATCTCCTTGGCCCAGTAGTGCATATCACTTTTATTGCATTGTGATCTGAGAAAGATGTATTCACTATTTCTGCCTTTCTGCAGTTGATCATTAGGTTTTTATGTCCTAGTACATGGTCAATTTTTGTATAAGTTCCATGCACTGCAGAGAAAAAGGTATATTCCTTTCTATCCCCATTCAGTTTCCTCCATAAGACTACCATATCTAATTTTTCTAACAATGTATTTACCTCCTTAACTTCTTTCTAAATTTAAGATTTGATTTATCTAGATCTGATAGCAGGAGGTTGAAGTCTCCCACTAGTAAAGTTTTGCTGTCTGTGTCTTCCTATAATTCTTTCAGCTTTTCCTCTAAGAATTTGGGTGCTGTCCCACTGGGTGCATATATATTCACTATTGAAATGATTTTATTGTCTATGTTCCCTTTCAGGAAGATAAAGTTTCCTTCCTTATCTCTTTTAATGCTATCTATTTTTGCTGCTGCCTTGTCTGAGATAAGGATTGCTACCCCTGCTTTTTTTACTTCAGCTGGAGCAAAATACATTTTGCTCCAACCTTTTACTTTTACTCTATATGTATCTCTATCTCTCTGCTTCAGATAAGTTTCTTATATGCAGCATATCGTAGGATTCTGATTTTTAATCCACTCTGCTATTCACTTTTGTTTTAAGGGAGAGTTCATCCCATTCACATTCAAGGTTATGATTACTAATTCTTTATTGCCTTCTGTGCGTTCGTCCCTCCATTTGTATTTTCCCCCCCTTTCTCCCCCCTTTCTCCATATTCCCCAGTATTTTGTTTCTGAATACCAACCCCTTCAGTGTGCTTACCCTCCTATATCACCCCCTCCCCTTTCTTTCCCCTTTCCCTTTTTCCCTTTTCCGCGGCTCTCGGGCCCTCAGACTCCCGGTTCCAATTCAGCTGTTAATCTGGTCGATCGGGGCCAATCCTCCCTCTGAGCCCAGACTCATCCTTCGAAATTCAGCCAAAGCTGCTGCTTGAGTCAAATCCCGAGGTAGATGTTCTTTCTCCTGGCTTTTCTTTCTAGGTTTTGTGGCTCAGATTTCTTTTAAGAGGTTTGTTTCATGTGATAGATGGGGAAGAGATCAGGAGACTTTAGAACTATGCCTGTCTTCTCTCTGCCATCTTGGCTGGAATTGGAAGTAACTTCTGTGATGAACTTATGATAAAGAATGTGATCCACCCAAGACAGAATTGATGGTATCAAAACACAGACTGAAAGACATTTTTTTCTCTTTCCTATACTTTAGTTCTTATGAGGTTCTATATTTCTGTAGGGGAGGGTGTATTGTATTTATTCATAAATAAGAATATTTAATAATGTATAAATAGAATCATATTAACTAATTAACTTCCTAAATATTCTCTCTAACTTCAGTCTCTCTCCTCTGCAGAGGTCTCAAATTATGTTACTCCAATTCTCAAAGAAGTCTATTGAATCCTTGACTCTGCACAAGGGAATGTATGCATACATTGAAGATGTCTTCATTTTAAACAAATATTTATTGATATCTCTTGGTTTTATATTAACAAAATTTCTCCCGGAATCCCTCCCCCTTCTTTTTATTATTGGTATTTTACCTTTCTAAATACATGTTATGTATTTTTTGACAACATTCAACCATATGCCTAAGTATATTTGTAAGCTGAGTGGAAGCTGGGTAAAGCAGTAGATAGTGTTCTGGTCTTTCTGTCAGGGGCTGGAACACTAGTATTTCATAATATTTATGTTTAATCTTTCACTTTAATCATTCACATAATATTCACTTGTTTAATCATTTCCCAATTGATGGGCATTCCCTCAATTTCCAATTCTTTGCCACCAAAAAGAGAGCTGCTATGAATATTTTTGAATGGGTGAGACTTTCCCGATTTTTGATGATTTTTTCTTGCTATAGACTTAGAATTGGAATTGCTGAGTCACAGGGTATGATTAGTTTTGTTGTTCTTTGGGTATAGTTCCATATTGCTCTTCAGAATGGTTGGATCAGTTCACAACTCCACCGGCAATACATTAATGTCCCAATCCTCCCACAGCATTTTTATTTTTCAATAATATTTTGTTTCATTTGTAACACAACATATTTTATAATTTAAAACCAATATGTCGAGAAAGGGTATACCATAGACATCACCAGAATCTGAACAGGTTCATTTTACATACATACATACATGCATACATGCACACAAACATTCAGGCATATGAAAGTTTTAATTATAACCTTTAATTAAAATAGAAACTCCTTTTTCTTTTAAAACTTTTTACAATCTGACTCTAGCTTATCTTTCTCCTGTATTTATTACTTTTCTTCACAAACTATTAGTTAGTGAAATTATCCTACTTCCACTTATTCCATAAATTAGGAATGTTAGATTCCCCCATCCCTATGCAATCCCTATGACCTAAGGAAATTCTTTCCTTACCTCTGTTCACTGGAATTGCATTTTCCTCCAAAATTCAGTACAAGTATCCTTCCTCTTACAGGATGCCTAACAATATTATTTTGTCAGTTATCATTTTCCTCATCTCAGGAAATCACTAGTTTATATTTTCTATTTAATTATCTCCCTTTTCTTTTCTTTCCCTTTTTTTGTCGGGCAATGGGATTAGGTGATTTGTTCAAGATCACATAGATTGTAATTATTTGGTGTACTCATACACTATGCCCTCATTTAATTCACTATGCATATCTGTCCACAGTAGAATGTATGTTCCTTCAGAGCAGGAATTCTTTTGCTTTTTTTTGCACCTGGAATAGCACCTGGTATGTAGAGGGTATTTCATAGACTAAGTAAATTATTAAACTTTAATTGTTTTTAATCAAAAAGAAGAGAGAGATGCGCAAAGAAGTTAGAGCATCTGTATTCAATAATAACTGAGTTTAGAGAAATTATGTCTAGGGAAGTAATTTTGTAAGAAAACAATTTTTTTGGATTCTTTTGGACAAAAGTTGAGTTGTAAGATTCCAGTTACTTTACTTGTTTTTGTTTTTATATTTTATTTTGTTTTAAGGAAGATTGACGGAAATAATGAGCAAAAGGAAATGTAAATACCTAATGAAATTTCTGAATCAGCTTTTCCAAAAGTAAGAATAACTGTATAAAATAATAAAAAAATGGACATAAATAATTTGATAAAACTGTGCTCAAAGTTTTGTTTATTATCTCTGAAACTACCTCCATTTAAAAAAATTATTACTAAGATTTTCATCCCGAAAGTATTTTAGAATATATTAAGTGTATATATTGCTATTTTTCTAATTTATTGTATTTTTGTTAAATGTCAAAAACACTTTTAACAAAGACAATATTAAAACAATTTCATGATTGACATTATTTAGTCATTTTTTTCCTGAGAAATATAATAGAAATATTGGACTGCATAAATTATTATTACATCAAAAGTACATTTAATCACTTGGCTTATTCTTTATTATGAACATCTCTATTGGGATATTTCAGAATTAATATGCTAATATTTTTGTTTGGTTTTTGCAAGGCAATGTGGTTAAGTGATTGACCCAAATCGCTTGCCCAAGGTCACACAGCTATGTAAACATTGGGATGTTAATAGGAATAAAATTTCTTGGCTAACCCATATTTAATTAGAAATCTCATTTCAAATCATTCTTACTGTCAAAAACATTTTTAGAAGATTCAAGTTACTTCACTGCTTTAATTAGTGGGTTATTCCAATTCATGGACATACAATTTATTAATATCTTCTAAATAAGAACAGTTGCTCCATATTGTAAAAGAGTCAAGCTCCCTCTCCACCTTTCCCCCTCACTGTTCCCCCACATAATCACCAAGTTGGGACTTAAAGACCTAGAAATATTTCACAGTACCTCTGTTTGTTTTAAGATCACTGAGCAAATGACAACTTTTTACTGTTTTTTTTTTTGAGGCTACTATTATTTATTCTTTGCTTATGCTCTTCACTGTTTTGTAAATTATCTGGAAATTAAAACTAAAGTTGTCCTATCTATCCCCACTTAGATGATTTTTATATTCTTCTTCTTCCTAGTGACTGAACCCATAATCTAATCTTGAGATTTCTGCAAGAAATGAAAAAGTCAAGATCTATGTTCCTGTTTGTCTCTCATTCTTTCTGACATGTTTAATTTACCAACTGCCATAATTCCTCTGCAGGGTATAGTTTTTACTCTCTTTATCTTTCAAACTAATATGATACATACTTTAATCATCTTCATTCTAATTGTTTGGTGATCATTCTACATACAGGTAGATGATTTTAAAATTAATACTATTTTCCCAAAGAAGTTTCTTGTTTCTTAAATTATGTGATGCTTTTATTTTTTGTAATTTTGTTGGGTGCTACTGAAATGATATTATACAGAATTGGGTAGTTCCTTGTATCCAAGTTCTCTGATAACTGAGAAATTTTTCATGTTAGCATTTTCTTCAGTGGGAGAAGACTATACCAACTAGTTAAAGTTTATTACTCTACTTATCCAGATTCTGTGCATCAGTCTTTCTAAACTGTCATACATATGTATTAGCTCATGATAATTTAGAAAAATGCATGCCTTCAAAATAGAAAAAGACTATTTTCCTATAGGGAGATAGAGTTCCTCTTTATGGTAGAACTCATCACTTTGTATACAATCAAGTTTGATCTAAGAATGTAGTAGAAAGACTATTCATCTACTATGTACAAGCATACTGAGTCAATAAGGAACTATTAAACACGGAACGTATGGTAGATACTGTGATAATTCCTAAGGATTTACAGAAAAAATGCAAAAACTTCCTCATTACTTAAGAAGCTCACAATCTAACTGAGAGTTACAGTTGAAAACTTGCAAACAACTATGCAAAGCTAAGATTGATGGTTGGATAGATAGACAGATAGATAGTAAATAGGTAGATGGATGGAAAGAGAGAGAGAGAAGAGAAGCATGGAATGACTTACAATTTGATACTGAGTGAAAGGACTAGAAAATCCTTGTGAGATGAACAACCTTGGTGGAAAAAATCTCCTCTCAGCAGTCCAGAGAGCTAGGGCAGCTGTATTTGACTGACTATGGACTGGATATCATCCCCATCCAGAATAAGAAAAATGCAACAAAACAAAACATACAACCCCATAATCTGACGATCACTTTATAAAAATTATTTCTTATGTATCTCTTTCCCTTAATCCTAATTCCTCACATCAACAATTACTAATTTGTAAGCATGTTTATCAAAATATTTGTGTACAAGGTTAACTTGACTGTTGGCCTTTAAGGGGAGGAGTGTGGGAAATTTTGTAACTTAAAAAATGCATGCATATGGATGAAAATAAGTGTGTGTGTGTGTGTGTGTGTGTGTGTGTGTGTGTGTGTGTGAGAGAGAGAGAGAGAGAGAGAGAGAGAGAGAGAGAGAGAGAGAGAGAGAGAGAGAGAATGGGAGCCAATTTTGGAAAAAAAGTGTTGAGGAAAGGATTACAGAAGAAGATAGGCTTTTATTTGGTACTTAAAGGGAGCACTCACATCTATTTGGTTAAATTTAAATGTACCAAAGTACTTTACTATTCTACAATTTTTACTTCTTACTGGATGATACTGGTATGTTCATAATAGAGAGTGCCTCAGAAGCTTAAAATTTATGTTTCCCTAGAATTTATTTGAGTTTTCTTTTTTCTTTTTTGCTAGTTGAAATACATTACATAAATATTATAGAAATAGTGTATGGATTTTCTAATTCTTTTCAACTTAAATTGGAAAAAATGAAGTAAACATTCGGGAAAAATCACAATTCTCTGTAATAAAAAGCATGATGCTTTGCTTTTTATAAACAAAAGAGAAAATGTTATAATGGTTATTAATTATAAATTTCAAATACTTATATGCAATTATTAATTATCTGATATAAATATGGAGAAAATATAAATTTTCTTTAACACATTTTTGCTATATTTTTTGAATTTTTGACTGAAACTTGAGAAAAACTTCCTGAGTAAATTAAAGAATTTTATTCCTTTCTGATATTGTGTTCTTCTTGAATATACTGTCAGTTTGTGCATTTTGTGCTTCTATTTCTCAGTCTCTTTTGATGGTTTATTATGATATTCCCATGTAACAATAATAAAAATAATAGCACAATTATTTTGAAATATTTATTTCATTATTTTAAAAAATATTTCCCAAGTATATGTAAAAATATTGAACATTATTTTATGTAATTTTGACCTATATTCTCTCCCTCTCTACCACCCTGGCTACATCCTTGAGAACATAAGCAAATTGATAAATATAGTAATGCTAAATATTTCCATATTAACCATATCAAAAACAAAACAAAAACAAATCTGAGGGGAATAGCATTTTTCACTATACATCCTTTGGAATTTTCTTGGATAATTGTCTTGATCAAAGTACTTAAATCTTTCATCCAAGATTAACCTTATAATATTGATGTTAAATGTGTACAATGTTTTCATCCTGCTTACATGACTTTGCTCTGTGAACCCAAATGCTTCACAATTGATTTAAGACAGCTTAAGTTTTACTGAAAATAACATTCTTGTCAACATTTCTTATAGCAAATAGTATTCCCTAACAATCACATGGCAAATTTTTTAGCCATTTCCTGATTGAAAGGCGTTTCTTCAATTTCCAATTATTTCCCACCACAAAAAAAGGTGCTATGAATTTTCTTGTATGTGTTAGTTTTCCCCCATTATTGTAATATCTTTGGTATACAGACCTGTTAGAAGTATTTGACCCGAGGGTTTGAATAGTTTTATTTATCTTTTCAAATAATTCCAAATTGAGGTACAAAATGACTGGATCAGTTCAAATTTCACCAATTATACATTAGTGTCCCAGTTTTAAAATATATCTTGCAACATTTGTCATTTTTTGTCATTTTAGACAATCTGATAATTTGAAGTGGTATCTCAGAGTTGTTTTAATTTGCATTTCTGTAATCAATCATTTGGAGCATTTTTCATGTGATTATATAACTGATTATATATGATTATACATATCTGTTCTTATCTTTTACCCATTTATCAATTGAAGAACGACTTTTATTCTTATGAATTTGCCTCAATTCTTTCTATATTTTATAAATGAGTTCTTTGTCAACACTGGTTTCAAAAATTGATTCCTAGTTTTCTCTTTTGCTTTTAATCTAGATTTTATTGGTTTTATTTTTGGAAAACATAAAAAAAGCTTACATAATTTTCTTCATCTCTTGTTTGGTCATAAACTCATCCCTTCTCCATAGATCTGACAGAAAAAAAATATTATTCCATGCTTTCTTAACAGGCTTATGCTATCACCTTTTGTGTCTAAATCTGGAACTCATTTTGACTTTAGCTTGGAACAGGAGTGTGAGATGTTTAACTATACCTATTTTCTGCCACAGCATTTTCCAGTTTTCCCAACAGTTTTTGTCAGATTGTAAGTTCTTATGCCAGAAACTAGAGTTTAATTGGTATGGGGCTGAATAAGCATTTTAATTTTTGTGGAAATGCCACTTTTGATGGAATTTTATAGTTATTTTAACATGCATTTCTCTAATCAATAATGATTTAGAGTCTTTTATAAACATGGTTATTAATGACTCTACTTACTTCTTCCAAAAACTAGCCATATATTTTCATCATGTTTTATCTGGGATATGAGTCATTTTATATAAATTTTGTCTGTTTCTTAAATATTTGGTAAATGAATTCTTTATCAAGGAAACACTATAATTTCTGCCCCATTTACTATTTCATTACTATTTTGGTCTACATTTATTATTTTTTTCCAAAAATAAAATAAATTAATGTAATCAGAATTACCCATCTTATTTCCTGTGATACTCTTCATATCTGTTTTGGTCTTACACTACTCCTTTATGCCTGTGTCTGAGAGGTACATTTTTTCATACTCTCCAAACCTGAATTATTTTATCTGCCTTATGTCTATATCATTTCTACATTTTGATTTATTTTTTATATATTGCATGAGATGTTAGTCTAAGATTAGTTTCTACCAAAATGCTTTCCAGTTTTCCCAGCAACTTTTTTGTCAAATATTGAGAACTAGCTCCCAAATTTTGGGTCCATGGGATTATCAAACACTCGATTATTATATTCCTTTACTACTATGTATTGTTGTATATAATCTATTTTATTGACCCAAACGTATTTCTTGGAGAGTACTTCATTATTTTGGTGATTGCTGCCTTTAATATAGTTTTAAACATAATAATTGATAGGAAGGCACATTCCTTCATATATTTCTTTTCATTTGAAACTCTTGATATTCTTATTCATTTTTTTCCAGATGAATTTTGTAGCTATTATTTCAAGCTCTATTAAATAATTCTTTAGTATGTCTAATATGACTCTAAATAAGTTAAATAATTTAAGTAGAATTGCCATTTTTTTCAAATTGGCTAGTCTTACCCATTAGCAATTTTTCCAAGTTGTTTAGGTCTTTTTTATATGTGAAAAATATTTTGTAATTGTATTCAGATAATCTTATCTTTGTCCAGGCAAATATAACTTTTCAGTACTGTATATTATCAGCAGTTATTTAGAGTGGTATTTATGTCCTGCTTGATTTTGTTGGCACTATATAGAAATACTGATGATTTACTTTAACTAATTTTATATCTTGCAATTTTGCTAAAATTGTTCATTGTTTCAACTAATATTTTAGTTGAGTCTCATGGGTTCTAAAAAATAAGTCATTACATCATCTGCAAAGAGTGATTGTTTTGTTTCTTCATTGGCTATTTTCCTTTTTCATTGCATTTTATTGTTTTAATATTCTATATAGAATTTTAGTACTATATTGAATAATAATAATAATAATAATAATAATAATAATAATAATACCATTATTTCATATAATTGATTTTATTGGTAAGGATTCAAATTTGTCTCCAATATAAATAATGTGCTCTTGATTTTAGAGAAATGCTATTTATCATTTGAATTCATTGATTCCTATATATTCTAGAGTTTTTAAAGGAATGAATGTTATATTTTCTAAAAGACATTTTATCTACTTATATTGATGTAATCATACAATTTCTATACCTTTTTTCTTTATCTGTTCTGTTATGCCATTATTTTTTCAAAATATCAAACCAACCCTACATTCCTGATATAAATTCCACATGGTCATCATATATGATATTTTGTTGGAATATCCTTATAGTTATTAATTTAAAATAATGCATTTAATTTTAAAATTTGATTTATAAATACTGCAGTATCTTGGTAATATTTGATAATTTATTCTGGAACTATCAAAATTTTTCTATAAGAACTTCCAGCCAAGATGGCAGAGAGAAGCCAGGAGCTGTCTTGCAGAGTTAATATGAATCAAATCTCTTAACAGAATTTGGATCCAGAAAAAAAAAAAAAAAAATAGAACATCTAAAACACAGGTCTGTCTCAGGAGATCATGGATGAGCTGGGAATAGAGCACAGAGAACCTGACCAGGGAATAATATTAGAACAACTGTGGAAGCTTTGACTGTGGGCTTGTTTCAGACAAAACAGCTACAAAAATAGACTGCATTAAAAGAGATAAGGAAGGAAACTCTTTTAATGCTAAATATATATGCAGCAAGTGGTATGGTATACACATTCTTAGAGGAGAAACTGAATGAGTTACAAGAAGACAAGACAGTAAAACTGTATGGGTGGGAGATTTCAATATCCCTCTCTTAAATTTCGATAAATTTAACCATAAAATAAACAAGAAGGCAGTTAATGAGGAAAATAGAATTTTGGAAAAACTAGATATGATGTACCTTTGTAGAAAATTGAATGGGGATAGAAAAGAATGTACTTTTTTTTTTCCTATAGTATTTGGCACAGCTAGGAGAAGAACATTTACCAACAAGGTCTCTCTGGGGATTATGTCTCTAGGGTCAGAAAGCAAGATGGGTGGAATTAGATGAGATCATGACTAAACTAAGAGCCATGGAATCTTTCCCTGTGGGAGTGGTGGTCTGGGTCTCCCCAGTGAGTCTGGAGTGCAAGTTCCAGCACAGAGAGTTATAGAGTGTGGCTAGACATCGATCCACTGGTCTCTGCTTGTCTTTCATTACATACTTTACATTACATATATTACATTACATACATTACATACTTTCATTTCAGCAGAATCTTCTTCCTAGAACAAACACAGTAACAGCCCACTAACCCCCCACCCCTTCCCCATCTCTCCCACTCAGGGGTGAGGAGCAGAGTTCCCTCAATGGAATAGGGAGATTAAGATTCTTGCTGCAGGGCCCAGGCCATATTATTCAAGGAAAAAAGTATCCAGCAGCTCCACCCACTCCCTTCAAGACTAGGGAGAGGGCCTCAAATCAAGGTCATAGACACTCCAGAGAAAGCAACCAGAACCCCCTACTGGTCAGGTCAATTGTTGTAATTAAGCCAATAGAGCAAAGCCTCCAACACTCCCTACTGCCCATCCTACTTGGAGTTACTAAACCCAGTGAACAAAGTCCCTAGGGAACTCCAAACCAGCTCTTCCACAAACAGAAGATCTTAAGAAAATGAAGAAAAGCCAGTGGAAGAGGGGGTCCATAAATAATTACCTTGGAGGCAAAGATCCTAGCTCAGAGAGATCTATAACTTCTGAGGAGAATATAATTTGTTCTCCAACCCAGAAAGACTTTCTTTAAGAAATCAGGAAGGAATTTAAAAATGAATTGGAATATTTGGGAGAAGAAATCCAAGAGAAAATTATACATTGAAAACAAATCCTTTGAAAATACAATTGTAGAAATGCAAAAATGAAAATAATTCTCTCAAAATTTCAATTGGACAAATGGAAAGCTCCTTCAAAAATAGAACTGACCAATTAGAAAATGAGTTTCAAAAGGTAAATTTAGAAAACTCTTCTCTAAAAAAATGAATGGAGGATGTGGAAAATAATGACCCCATGATAAAACTAGGATCTGTTAAATAAAGCCAAAAAAATAAAAATAAAAACAAATAGAAGAAAAGGTAAAATACTTCATTGTCAAAAAATCTTCTCAAGAATAAGAGACAACTTAAGAATCACTGGGCTCCCTGAAAATATTGAAGAGAAAAAAGCCTGGACTCAATAATATGGGATTGAGTCATGAAAACTTTCCCTGATCATGTAACCAGAGGGCAAAATCATTATTGATAGAATACATCCATCCCCTCAAGCAAAGGATCCCAAATTGAAAACCCCAAGGATTATTGTGGCCAAATTCCAGAACTATCAGATAAAAGAGAAAAGCCTACAAACAGCTATAAAGAAATAATTTAGATTCCAAGGAGGCACAGTAAGGATAACACAGGACCTGGCTGCATCAATATTAATGGACTGAAGAGTCTGGAATATGATATTTTGAAGAGAAAGGGATCTTTGAATGTACCCAAGAATTCACTTTTCTACAAAACAGAGCCTTCTTTTTCCAGGGGGAAAAGATGGACATTTAATGAAAGAGGAGACTTCCCACTTTTCCTTTTGAAAAGACCATAACTAAGAGACACATGAAAAGGTTCAAAAAAGGTAAAGAAAAAAAGCTGCTATCCAGTAAAAATGAAATTGGCTATATCCCCACCTGGGAGAACACCTCCCATAATTCTTGAGAATTGTAACTCTATAAGAGAGAATATATTTAGTCAGAAACAATGGACACTCACAAATTAACTGTGACTCTGATAGAACGATTTCAAAAGAAATCTCCATAAAAGGGGGAACAGTAAAGAGACTGGATGATGGAGGATATTGAATAAGGTAAATCACATTACATGAAGAGGTACAAAGGACCTATTGCAATAGAGGTGAAGAAGGGATAAGGTGAGAAACACTTGAATCTTACTCTCATAAAATTTGACATAAAGTTAACATAGAAATACTCAGCAAATTTTTAAAAAAACATCTTACCTTTCAATGTTTAAATGGGTAAAGGGGGAGGGGAGGAAAAGAGGAACTAACAGAAGGAATGGAAAGAAGGAGAGGCAAAGGGAAAGGGGAAATAAATGGGAGGGTGTTGGATATAAGGGGGCAAACACATTGAAGGTGGTGGTATTCAGGAACAAAATACCGAGGAGTAAGGATGAAGTGAAAAAGAGGAAAAATACAAACAAAGTGAAGATAGCATGAAGGTCAATAAAGGGTTAGTAATTCTAACTGTGAATGTAAATGAGATATTCTCCCATAAAAAGCAAGCCAATCTCAGAGTGGATTAAAAAACAGAATCTTGCAATATGCTGCTTAAAAGAAATTTATTTGAAGCACAGAGATACATATAGAATAAAGATAAAAGAAAGGAGCAAAAAATATTTTTCTTCACTGAAGTAAAAAGAAAAAAAGCAGGGGTAACAATCCTTATCTCAGACAAAGCAACTGCAAAAATTGTTCTCCAAATTCTTAGAGAAAAAATTGAATGTGTTACAGGAAGACATAGACAGTAAAATTCTACTGGTGTGAGGCCTCAGCATCTCACTTTCAGATTTAGATATATCTAACCATAAAATACGCAAGAAGAAAATTAAGGAGGTAATTAGATTATTTGAAAACCTAGGCATGATAGACTTTGGAGAAAATTGAATCTGGATAGAAAGTAGTATACTTTTGTTATCTGCAGTACATGGAACCTACACAACAATTGACCATGTATTAGGGCACAAAAACTCAATATTCAAATGCAGAAAGGCAGTAATAGTGAATACATCCTTCCCAGATTATAATACAATAAAAAAATCACATGCAATATTGGGCCAGGAAGAAATAGACCTAAAATTAATTTCAACATAATTAATCTTATTTTAAAGAACAATTGGATAAAACAACAAATTTTAGAGGAATTAATGATTTCATTCTAGATAATGACAATAACTAGAAAACATACCAAAATTTATGCACTACAGCTAATGCAGTTGTCAGGTGATATATTATATCTTTAAATTCTTCCATGAATAAATTAGAGAAAGATGCAATCAATGAACTAAATATGCAACTTAAAAAATTAAAGAACAAATAAAAAACCCTCAATTAAATAGTAATTTGAAGTCATAAAAATTAAAGGAGAAACTAATAAAATCAAAAGCAAGAAACCTATTGAACTAATACATAAAACTAGGAGTTGGTTTTATGAAAAAGCCCATAAAATTGATAAACATCTGTTTAAATTGATTAAAAAAAGAAAGAAGAAAACCAGATTGCTAGTATCATAAATGAAAAAAGTGAACTAACCCTCAATGAAGAAGAAATTAAAGTAGTAACTTAAAATTCTTTTGCCAAATTGTATACAAATAAATTTGATAATTTAAGTGAAATAGATGAAGATTTACAAAAATATAATCTGCCCAGGTTAAATGAAAGGAATTTAAATACCTAATATCCCTATCTCAGAAAAAGAAATTCGACAAACCATTATTGAATTCTCTAAGAAAAATTCGCCGGGGCCAGATGGATTCACAAAATAATTCTCGCAATCATTCAAGGAACAATTGCTTCCAATTCTATATAAACTCTTCAGAAAAATAGGTGAAGATGGATCTCTGCCTAACTCTTTCTATGACACCAACATTGTGCTTATACTTAAACCATTAAGAATCAAAACAGATAAAGAAAATTATAGACCTATTTCCCTGATGAATATAGATGCAAAAATTTTAATAAATTTTAGCAAAAGGATTACAGTAAGGTCTCACTAGGATAATATAGTATGATTAAGTAGGATTTGTCCCAGGAATGCAGTGTTGGTTCAATATTAGGGAAAAGTGTAGTATAATTTACTATATCAATAATAAATCTACAAGAAATCATGTGATTATATCAATAGATGCTGTACAAACCTTTGACAATAAAAGCACCCATTCCTACTGAAGACTCTATAGAGCATATGAATAAATGGATTGTTCATTAGAATAATAAGCAATATGTATCTGAAACGATTAACAAGCATTATACAAAATGGGGATAAGCTTACAGTACCCTATAAGATCAGGGATGAAATAAGGATTCCAGCTATCACCAATTTCATTCAATATTGTCCAGCAACAAGAGAAGAAAAATAAATTTATGGAATTAGAATTGGGAAGGAAGAAACAAAATTCTCACTCTTTGCAGATGAAATGATGGTATACCTAAAGAATCATAAAAATCATATAAAAACTCCTAGAATCAAGTAGCAGCGTCAATAAAGTTATAGAATATAAAATAAACTCACAAAAGTCTCACTATATATATATATATAAACAAGTACAGCTGCAAAAACTAGAGAGAGAAAGTAACTTCAAGTAATATAAAATACCTGGGAGTCTACCTGCTAAGGCAGACTGAGAACTTTATGAAAACAGCTATTTAACACTTTTCAGAAAAATAAAATAAGACATAAATAACTGGAGGAATGTCAACTGCTCATGGGCACATCAAAATAATATAATGAAAATGAAAATTTTACTTAAACTACTTATTTAATGCCTTGCCAATAAAACTTCCATAAAATTACCTTAATGAGCTAGAAAAAAATTGTAATTAAATTCATAGGGAGAAATAAAAGGTCAAGAATATCAAGGGATTTAATGAAAAACAGTGCAAAGGAAAGTAGCTTTGCCTTACCAGGTATAAAACTGTATTATAAAACATTGATCATCAAAACTGTCTAGTACTGGCTAAGAAACAGACTAGTGGATCAGTAGAGTAGAATATTTCCAAGAGTCAGCAAGGCATGTTTATAGTAATCTGCTATTTGATAAATCAAAACTATCCAGTTATTTGGAAAAGAACTCTCTTTTTTGATAAAAACTGTTGGGAATATTGGAAGTGAATATGGCAAAAACTTGAATTAAAACAATATCCCACACCCTATACCAAGATAAGATCAAAATGGGTGCAGGATTTAAAGACAATATTATAAACAAACTAAGGAATAGTTTACCTGTTAGATTTATGGAAAGAAGCAGTTTTTGACCAAGGATGAGTTGGAGAACATTATTAAAAACATACTGAATTATTTTGATTACATTAAATTAAAAAGCTTTTGTACTTACAAAACCTCTCTAATGAAAATCAAAGTATATGTAACAAAATGGGAAACAGTTTTTTATAACTAGTATTTCTGACAAAAAATTCATTTCTACAATATATATATAGAGAGAGAACTGAAATTTATAAAAAAAATATCAAATTTAAATTAAAAAAAAGCAATGCCCAATTCACAAATGATCAAATGATCTGCTAAGTCAGTTTATAGATTAGGAACTTAAAGTTATAAATTATCATATGAAAAATTGCTCTAAATCATTATTGACTAGAGAAATGCAATTAAAAGCATATTTGCACACATCTCCGATTGGCTAATCTGACCAGAAAGGACAATCATCAATCTTGGAAGGAATGTGGGAAATCTGGGACCCTAATACATTATTGGTGAAGCTATGAACTAATCCAAACTTTCTGGAGAGCAATTTGGAATATCGTCCAAAGGGCAATAAAAATGTATATTCCCCCTGATCCAGCAATACCTCTACTGGGTCTATACCCTGAAGAAATCATGGAAAAGGGTAAAGACATCACTTATACAAAAACATTCATGGAAACTCTGTGGTATCAAAGAATTGGAAATTGAGTGAAATGTCCATCACTTGGTGGATGGCCAAACAAATTGTGGTATATGGACATTATGGAATACTATTTTTCCATTAGCAACCAGGAGGGATGGGATTTAAGAGAAGTCTTGAAAGGGTTGTGTGAAGTGATACTGAGCTAGATGAGTAGAACCAAAAGAACATTCTACACCCTAACAGCAAAATGTGGGTGAAGATCAACCTTAATGTACTTGCTCATTGTATCAGTTCAATAATCAGGGACAAGTTTAGGACAATTTTCTCTCTGTGACAGAGAATACCATCTGTATCCAGAGAAAGAACTGTGGACTTTAAACAAAGATTAAAGACTTTTACCTTCAATTAAAAAAATTGTCTACAGACTACATAATTTTGCTATCTCTAATATTTTACTTTTTCCTCAAGGATATGATTTTTCTCTCAACACATTCAGTTTTGTTTAATGTATAGCATGGGACATGGGACATGTAGAGATTATCAGACTGCCTTCTGTGTGGGGGAATGAGAGAAGGGAAGGGGAGAAATGTGTTAAATTCAAAACCTTATAAAAATGGTAGACAGAAACTACTAATTTTTACAATCAGAAAACAAATAAAATACTTACATAATAAAAAATATTCCCATAGGAAAAATGCAACTAGAAATATTTACAGAATATTTCACATTTTATTTGGCTGATATTAAGTAATGAGGCTGCTTTGTAATACTAAACCTTCAAATTAAATGATGATGATAATGATATCTGTCCTTCCTTCTCAAAGAATACCATACAGGACATCATGGAGGTGAAGCCATGACCAAACAAGCAAATTAGATTTGAGTTAGTTTAGAGTTATCTAATGATCAGATATGAATCAGGACAATTGGAGTTGGCCCTGGATGTGAGGCAATCAGGGTTAACTGACTTGCCCAAGGTTACAAAGCTAATAAATGCCAAATGTTTCAGGCCATTTTTGAACTACTTTCCCTACTAAATGATGATGATGATGATGATAATGATGATTAGAATGATGATGATGATGACGATGATGTTCATCTTTCATTCTTGAAGAAAAGTATGACATTGATAAAAATGCAATTAATTCCATAAAAACAAAATAAAATTTAACTGCACTTTATGTGAATTGTAGTTACTGGCATATTAGGCTATTTGTCCTTCACTTTGTTTTATTTTTTTTTATTTAAGGCAATGGGTTTAAGTGACTTGCTCAAGGTCACACAGCTAGGTGATTAAGTGTCTGAGGTCCTCCTGACACTAGGGTTTTATCCACTGTGCCACCTAGCTGTCCCTGTCCTTAACTTTCAAAGAAGAACATGACATTAGGGAAGTCATGCCATGAGATACATTTGAATTGGATTTAAGTACAAAATCACCAGGCTCACTTTCTCCCTAGAGCTAAAGTGGCCAGATATGGATCTGGATGGCCAGAAGATGACCTTGGATGCAACAAAGGGACTTGATCTTAAAACTAAGGTCTTCTGAGAGTATAGTTTGAATGACAAAGCCCATACAGTGTTTAAGACTGATTAAGGCTAGGCAAGAGAGAAGATTCAAAAAAATCAAGAATGACCATTTTTTCTAAGTCCAAAAAAAAAAAAAAACAACCCAGAGCAAGAACCTCAGTACTTCCCAGTGATTAAGGTAGTTATGTAAAAAATGAAGCTAAGACTATCCTCTTTGTCCTAGTCAAAAAAAAGCAATTTGGGAGAGGAGGAACTCTGGGTTTCAGGCCAAAACAGGAAAAAAAAATTGCTATTTACATCAACTCTGCACCAAATAATGAGTCTTAGCCTCAGGTTCTGTAGTTCTATATACTGCATGATACTAACTGATCAACCTCTGCTTCATCTTGAGAAAAGGACAAGTAGCCAGCAAGAGACAAGTGAGTGACACTGAGAATCATCCAAATTTTAGCAAGCGTATATAGTCCCATGTAAGGGCCCATTGCTGATACATACCCTGTCCCCACCCCCATCAAAATATACTACTGAGTACAGGATTTGATGGGTTCTGAAGACTATGAATAATGAGATATGACTATAATTTAAAATATTTGTTTAAATCTTTATTTTGGAAATTGTCTTTCATTTTCCTTTCTCTGTTTTTGTGCTCTGGGTTTTAAAATAATATTTGTTTTACAAAAGGAATTCACTAGAACTCCTTTATCTATTTTTTTTTTTTTAGGTTTTTGCAAGCAAATGGGCTTAAGTGGCTTGCCCAAGGCCACACAGCTAGGTAATTATTAAGTGTCTGAGACCAGATTTGAACCCAGGTACTCCTAATTCCAGGGCCAGTGCTTTATCCACTATGCCACCTAGCCGCCCCCTTTTATCTATTTTTCAAATATCTATTTTGCATATTGTTTCTTAAATGCTTGCTAGAAGTCACTTGAAAATCTTTCTGAAATTGAGAATTTTTTCTTTACAATTTATTTAGGTCTTGTCCAAATATTTCCCCTAAATTGGAGTTATATATAATTACACTATTTGATCTTCTATTAATCACATTTGTCCAAATACTTATCTATTTCAATTAGGTCACCAGGTTAATGGGTATATTATCAGGCAAAACAACTTATTCATTACTTTTTCTTCATTGATGACATATTCATTCTTTTCATTTCAATTCTAGTAATTGGATTTTCTTCTTTTTCTTAAATCAATTAACCAAATGTTTATCCATTTTATTGATTTTTTTCATATAATCAGCTCCTAGTTTTATTTCACTTTTTTCTTTCAATTTTATTAGTCTCTCCTTTAATTTGTTTAGTATTTCTGCTTTTGTGTTTATTTGGATAATTTTAATTTGTTATTTTTTTCTCTATTTTTTTATTTGCACACCAATTTACTGATTGGATTTTTCATCCTTTTTATTGTTTCAAGTATTTGAAGATATAAAGTATCTTCTAAGTACTGCTTTGACTCCATCCCATAAATTCTGAAATGTTTCACTTTTGTGATTTTCTTAAATTTTTAAATTTTTTTTCAGGTTTTTTTGGAAGGCAAACAGGGTTAAGTGGCTTTCCCAAGGCCACACAGCTAGGTAATTATTAAGTGTCTGAGACCGGATTTGAACCAGGTACTTCTGACTCCAAGGCCGGCGCTTTATCCACTATGCCACCTAGCCGCCCCCGTGATTTTCTTTAATGAAATTATAATTTCTATAATTTTGACCAACTTTAAAAATAGATTATTCATTTTTCCATTAATTTTGATCTATGCTTCCACATTCCTTTAATGGAATTTTTATTGCATTATATTCTGAAAATGATCTATTTAAAATTTAGGTTTTTCTGCAGATGTTTTTAGTGAGGTTTTATACCCTAATATATAGTTTTGTTAAGGTACAATACTCATCTGATAAATAGATATTTTTCTATTCTATTCCCATTAAATTTTTCTCAGAGTTCTTCTACTATACATCCCCCCCACATATACACATAAAAAAACATTTTTCAGATTGTCATCTCCTTAACTCTTTCATATTTATTTTATGTTTAAATGTTTTCTAACTCAGGGGGGGGAAATTTGAATTCTCAATAAGCCAATTTTGCTGTATATTTCCACCTGTAATTTTTAAAAAATATATATTTTCTTCAACAATTTGAGTGTCTTGCCATTTGGTACATATATGTATAATTTTTGCATTATTTCATTATTCACAGTTTTGCAATTATTCCTTTAGAATATTGATCACTTTTTGTATTATTTCTCTTGATTCATTAATCTGATGTGATAGATACTGTCATATTTCTTCTTATTCTTGTTATTCTCATTGTGCAAATGAAGAAATTGATAATGACATAGATTCAGTGACTTACCCAAGATGTCACTCTTAATAAATAACAGAGAAAATATTCAGATTATTGGTTTTATACCTTCTTGACTTCAATATCAATGTTCATTCTTATCCTTGTATATTTTCTCCCTTGGTAAATTTACTTTCTCTCATTCTGCTGATTATTACATTTAGAAAGATGATTCTCAGAACTATAGCTCCATCTAAAATATCTCTTCAGAGTTTCAAACAAAATTTTTGACAGTTTCTTTATTTTTTATGTTCTACTAGAATCTAAAATTCAGTCAGTTCTAAATGACTTCATTTTTCTCACTCACAGTATATTAAATACTTTTTGAAGTCTAGTTCCTGTGTCATCACCTTCATAATAGAACTTTCCACCTCAAGATGATTCTTTTATTTTTCAAAAATATTTTTGAGGGGCAGCTAGGTGGCGCAGTGGATAAAGCACTGGCCCTGGAGTCAAGAGTACCTCGGTTCAAATCCGTTCTCAGACACTTAATAATTACCTAGCTGTGCGGCCTTGGGCAAGCCACTTAACCCCATCTGCCTTACAAAAAAACCCTAAAAAAAATAAATAAAATAAAATATTTTTGAAATATTTGATTGGGCGGGGGGGAAGTTTGCACATGCTGCTCATGTAACCCAACTAAGAGATCCATGAGCTAAAATAAAGAAGAAAAAATTCAATACACACAAAAAACCTAACTGAATATGTCATGTTCCATACCCTTATTATTCTACCTGTTCAAAAACAGAAGGGCTATGCTTTCTCATACCACCTTCAATTGTTTTGATTATTATTTCATTACATTTGTTTTTTAATTAATTATTTTTTAAATTTTGTACAAATGATGGCTCTTATAAATTACTAAATTATTCTTGTTTAAGAGTAAACATAATACCCCTTCCCCAAAAAAATATAAGCCCTCATGAGCAATAAAGCAAAGGAAAGAGAAAAAATAAAAATTAAAAAAAATTTTTAAAAAAATATTCTTCAGCCTGTATTCCATCACCACCAGCTCTGTCACAAGTGGATCACATTGTTTATGATAAGTCTGTCACAAAAGCTAGTTCCATATTTTTCCACTGTTGTCATTGCTGATTGCAACTTCCTCCATTAATACCTCCCCACTACTATACACTATATTTTCTCTCTCCTTTCACTCAGTCCCTCTTCTTAAATGTGCTGTAGGGTAGCTGAGTGGCTCTGAAGACTGATCACTGACCCTGGGGGCAAGAGGCCCCAAGCCCACTTATCACCTCCTAAGGCCCCACAACCACCTGGCCCTGAAGTCCCAGACAGGCAATCCAATCCCAGTCCCTTGCAAGAAGTAAAAAAGAAAATGTATTATATCTGACCACTCTCCCTCCATGGTCCACCCTCTCCTCCATCATTCACCTTCCCCCTTCCCCCTGTCCCTCTTCTCTCCTTTTTACTTTAGATTTCTGTACCTCATTGAGTATATAAGCTATTTCCTCTCTGAATCACCTCTGATGAGAGAGAATGTTCCTTCATTCACCCTTGCCTTCACCCCTTCCATATAATTGTAATAGCTCTTTGAAATTAAAGAAAAATCTTGTTATACAAAATACCTTAGCCAATTCCACCTCTCCTTTCTCTTACTCCCAGTACATTTCCTTTTTAGCCATTGGCTCCATTTTTACAATATATTATATCTTCAAATTCAGCTCTCTCCTGTGGGTCATCCATAAAATCTCCTTCAACTTGTTCTATTAAATGAGAAGTTCCATATGAGTATTGTCAGGATCATTTTTCTATGCAGGAATACATGCAGTTCATCATCATTATGTCCCTCATATTTTACCCTCCTCCTCCACCACTCTCTATGCTTCACCTGAGTCCTATATTTGAAGGTCAAACTTTCTGTTCAGCTTTGGTTGTTTCAAAAGGAACATTTGAAATTCCCCTGGTTCATTGAAATCCGTTTTTCCCCTGAAAGAGGATGTTCAGTTTTACTGGTAGTTGCATTCTGAACTCTTTTGCCTTCCAGAATATAATATTCCAAACACTATAAGCTCTTAATGTATTTGCTGCTTAGTCCTGTATGATCTTGACTGCAACTCTATGATATTTGAATTGTTTTCCTTCTGGCTACTTGTAATATTTTCTCTTTGACTTGTGAGTTTTGGAATTTTGGCTATAATATTCCTGGGGGCTGGTTTTATTCGAACTCTTTCTGGAGGAGATTGGTAGATTCTCTCAATTTCTATTTTGCTCTGGGCAATTTTCCAATAGCAATTCATTAAAAATGAGGTCAAGGCTCTTTTATTGATCGTGAATTTCAGGTACCTGAATAATTTTTAAATTATCTTCCCTGAATCTGTTTTCCAGATCAGTTGTTATTTTCAATGAGAAGAGTCATATTTTCTTCTAAATTTTTATTTCGTTTGTTATTGATGTATTGTGTCTTGACTTCTCATAATGTCAACAACTTCCTTTAGCTCCATTCTACATCTGTTGGATTCGTTTTCCTCAGAGAACTTTCTTATCTCTTTCTATCTGGACAATTCTTCCCTTTAAAGCATTCTGCTCCTCAGTAACTTTTGGAATTTGACTTTTGCTGGTTTTTAAACATGTTATTTTCTTCAGCATTTTTTGGAATTCTTTGACTAAGCTGCTGACTTCCTTTTTCATGTTTTTCCTGCATCTTTCTCATTTCCTTTCCCAATTTTTCTTCTATCTCACTTGTTTTTCAAAATCTTTTTTGAGCTCTATAATAGATTGAATGAAATTTCTGTTTTTCATGGAGACTTTAGATACAGAAGCTTGTACTTCCTCATCATCAGATTGAGCGTTTTGATCCTTCTTGGGATCATAGACAATGCATTTCTCAATGATGTTCCTTTTTTTTCTCTGTTTACTCATTTCCCCTGCCTGTGCTGAGTTTAGGAGTGCTTCCTGTGCTTTTGAATATTATTGGGCACACACAAGGATATCAGTGGGTGAAGCTCTGTCTTCCCTCCTGGTCTGTGAATGACCACAAGCGCATCCCTCTGCCATGAGGCTGAGGTGGTGGTGGTGGTGGGGGGCTACTGTTCTATGGCGGGCCTAGACTGTGATCAGAATATGAATGTGGTCAGAGCCCCAGAGTCCTGTTTCAGGTACAGAGGACAGAGCTCAGAAGTCTCTCTCCACTTCCTTACCTTTGTCTGGAGGCTCCTGCTTACTGGCTCCACGTGCTTCTGTTTCCTGGATCTGGGCTTTCTCAGTCACCACTGTTCATTTAGTACCCTGAGGGCTGGGCTTCATGTGTTCACTCTGGCAAAAGTCCCCCCCCATTTTCCAAGTTGTGCCCAGTGCTCCCTGGGGTATAGGTCAGGAAACTGCCTCCATTGTCATGAGTCATGGCTCCCAGGTACCCTGGGGTTACCTCCTGGAGGCTGAAGTTCCTTTACTTTGGTAGGCCACCCTTCTAATTCCGTGGAGTGGAGCCTTTCCATAATTTTCCAGGTTACCTTAGGCTGCAGAATTGCCTCACTGAATCCCTCTGTGGGTTCTGTCTTTTGAAAATTTATTTAGAGTCATAATTTTAATGATTTTTGTAATATTATGGAGAGAATACCTAGGAGAGGTTCTTCTCCTGTTGCCATCTTGGCTTAGCCCATCACATTTGATTTTAATTGTTTGGTTTTATTCTTTCTGTTCAAATTATTGATCTCATCTATGTTGTTTTATTTGTTTCTCTTTATTGTGTCCCTTCCTACCTTTTCACCTGTTTTCCATTTTATTCCTTCCTACATAAACTTTTTAAGAACTTGCTCAGTAAATCCTCAAAACATGGGCATTCATCTGCCCTAGTTATGATTCTTTGAAAAAGACTAAAATAAATACATAGACATAGAAATCTGCTTGATTACAATGCCCCTAAAACTAATTATCTTTTTCTGTCCTCCAATAAAAATAAGCTCCTTGAGAGAAGTGACTATTTTAATTTTCTATTTGTATCTCCAAAACTTAGCACAAATAGTACAAAAAATGTTTATAAATAGCAAACATTTATTTTGTTCACTAATTCATGGGTTTTTCATATGTTTTTGCCCTTATTGATTTTTATCTTGTACTAGTATTATATTATTGGTATGCATATAGATATGTGTGTAATTTGTGTATGTATGATACATACACAAATTACACACATATCTATTTTCCTCTCATTAAATTTAGGGTTCCTTGAAATCATTTTTTTTTCAATTTTGAATATCCAATACCTGTCAAAGTCTTGTATAAGATGCATATTTCACATATACTTCTCAAAGTTAATGCTGAATAATTATCATTAAAACCTAGTTTAATGAACTATTTATATAATTTAAATTTGTCTATGATAGTAGAAAAGATGAGGTAGAGTAACATATTAAAATAGAATGTCAGGCTTTGTATAAAGGAGCACAGAGTTCCAAACCTTCTTTTGATACATAGTAGCTCCATAAAAATGAAAGAGATAACATCTAAAATTCCTGCTTATAGCCTAGGCTAGATTTTCTCTGAAGAGATTATGAAACTCACCCTCAAAGGTAGTTTGTCCAAGTAAATAAATCTTTAACCACTCACATATATTACTGTTCATCTAGCTGGAAGAATGAGACAACGGTTGCTTAAGTTTGACACATTCTTTTTTTTCTGACCAGGTATGCCATCTAGTCATAAGTAGAAATGATGAAGTTGTACAGAAATATTTGTGATGGAGAATACTATGTGTCTCCATAGAAAGAATTGTGGAGTTTAAACAAATAGTAAAGACTATTATCTTTAATATTTTAAAGAAAAAAACATTATCTTATTATGCAATTTTGCTATCTCTTATATATTTTTTCCTTAAGGATATGATTTCTCTTTCATCACATTCAACTTAGATCAATATATACCATGGAAACAATGTAAAGACTAACAGACTGCCTTCTGTGTGTGGGGGGGAAGCAAGACAGGGGAAAAATTGTAAAATTCAACACATATTTTTTAAAAAAGAAAAGAAAGTGTACCCAAATTAATTCATGCCTCAACTTTGCTGAATAACTTTTCTCATGATTTCAAGAAAACCTTCTTTTGTTATATATTTATTTATTTTTGAGTATCTCATTTCAATCCATTTCCAATACTGAACCATCACATTTCCCCATGAGTCAGGCATGAACTAAAAGTATTAAGCCTGGGTAAATTATCTAACTTTTTTGTGCCTTGGGATATATAAATTTATAACTGTTTGTGATATTCATTGGTAGAAGGATTTTCCATGCAAAAAGTTTCTTTATACTAACAAAAAAAAAAACCCTACAAATTCTTCCACACAATTACTAGGAGATTCACATTCTAAGACTAGGTATTTGACAGACTTTATGGACATTAGACTTTGGAAGATATAATACTAAACTGCATGACTCCAAAGTCACTCTTCAAATTTCTCTTTAAAAAGTTATTAGTTAAGCCACAGAGCTTCCAAGTAAATTTTTACTGCAAGTTGGCATATCCTTTTCTTATTTAACATTTTTTTATTATTTCAATACCATGGTAACAGTAAATGAGTCAAATAAGTAGGTATACATTTTCCACATGATTCTTCATGATAGTGAAGTGAAATGGAAATTACTTTTTGAGAGGTCTTTGTAGGGGACTGCAAACAACATTTGCATGACTGCTGTCAGAGGTACTGTGGAGTTCAAAAAGTTTTACCCTATCTCCCACATTCCTACTGCACTTATATGCAAAGACTAATGCTTGGGCACCATAAAAAGATTCAGAGAGTGCATAGCTCATTTATAAGAACAATGAATGACAGCATAATACATGCTGAGCAGAAAATATATAATTTTTCTTGAAGTAGTTTTATGAACAGTTCAGGAGGTATTTAAATAGTCAAGGGAAGTTTCATATATTTCTTGGATGAAAAATATTGTGACATTATGCATAAAAATGATTGGCCATTTAAAAACTCGTAACATAGATGAATGTCTTTAACATGGAAAATGAGTATATTCACTCTGACTCTTTGCTGTTTTTATTACTCTGCCACTGGAGCATTGAAATTTGTTCTTTTCCAGCATTTGCATTTTATTAACTATAAAAAATATATTGAAACTTCTAAGTGTCATTGTTTTCAGAGATCTTTGAAAAAGAAATATAGTTGTCTAAGCATTTCTAACTAGGGAAGTCATGCACAAAGACATTAGTTTTTCATATTGGTATTCATTTGCTTAACATATAGCAAATCCATATATTTACCAAAGTCTTCAAAATATTCTGGAACTCTAGAATTTTAAAACTAGGTTCATAGATACACTCTTCTTCATCCAAGGAAAAATTTCTGAGCAACTTTAAAATAATACGTGTTGTTTTCTAATGTTATTTTTTAGATTCTTGGACAAAAAAAAAACCATTACACAGTCTCTTGGTAAATTTCTAGTTTCTTATGGCCATGCTTGGTTTTCATTGGGAATGGAGAATAACTATTTCACTGATTAAATCACTGAATTAAAGCCTTTCCTTAAATTTATTCTAGATTTCACAGTATAAAATTCCTTTCATGTCTACTAGATTCTACTATTTATTATAGTTTATTGGAGTTTTCTATATTTAAAGCATAACTTAACTCTCTTCGTCCATAAAGCTTTCTTTTATACCTTAAGTAAGGGCTTTCTTAATCAATTCCCCCTTCCATTGTCATTAATTATAACATTCTATTAAGTTTCTCTTATACACTTATGTATTATAGTTCTTTGTATCATATACATCAATTGTATTAAGATACAATTAATATACAATATACAAGCCCCAACAGGGCTTGAATTCCTTTTCTTTTAAACTGTAATCTAGCAGCTGGCATAGTGCTCTAAATAAATCAGGGACATAATACATATATATTCTGAATTATCAGCAGGTTTTGAACTCTTAATTTAAGAAATAAGACTTAAAAATAAGTGCAATATTCAAACAATGCCAGAATTAATGATGAATATCATAAATATGATAGCAATTAATATATATATATATTCATATATATATATATGCACTAAGGTTTTGAAAACATCTTTCAAATAGCATTTCTTTATATCCTCATGATAACCCTGCCTTTTCTGCTACTGTCATCATCACCATTTTGCATCTGAAGAAATTGAGACGGAAGTTAAATGATTTGCCCAAGATCACACAATTAATAAGAACAGATTTGAACTATTTTTCTTGATTTTAGGTCTAATGTTCTATCCTTTTTGTCACTCAACAGGTGCCTACATTCTAAATAGTTACAAGGGGCTAATAGCATTCACTTTAATAAACAGAATTAGCCAACAATGAATTAAATATTGTACAAATGAATAAATCTGGTCATGAGAGTTAGCAAAGAGCAAAAACAACAAAAAAGACAAAGAACTATGATTCAAATTTCGAATCAGTATAAAAGAGAAGTAAACTTTTTCACTAACCTTAGAAAGTGTATAATAGTTTTTACAGTAAAAAAACATAATTTAGTAACCGATTTTAAAGAAAATGTTTAAAGGTTTAAAGGGTCATGGGTTAAAAAAAAAACAATGAGCTCTTCATCTTCAGTTCTTCCTGAAGTACTTCCTAGAGTTTAGTTCTTCTGATGGAAGGAAAATCTAAGGCATTTCATGAAAAAATATGAATGTCTTTTTAAAGGAAAATACGAATAATTTAGTATTATTTGTTGAGAAATTCAGTAGCCATCAGTCAGTTGCCTAATAATAGCTGAATAAGCATCTCATATATACCATACATTCTGCTAAGTTAAAGAGCAGAAAAGAAAAGAGAAAGACAATTACTTGCCTCATGGGGTTTTTTGATCTAAGTGCATAACAACAGGGGGAAAAAAAGGAATATGAGAGTGGGGAGATGAAATTACTTGGAATTGGAATATAGTTTAAAAATTAAGGGTGTGGAAAATAAAAAAAAATTGACTTGTCTGGAAGCCCTCTTTACTTTATTGATTGATTCATTCATTTATTTTACTGTTTGATATAGTTTCTCTATGTTTTATCATGTAAAATATAATTCCACATTAGTAACAGTGGCGGAAGAAGAATCAGATCCAAAGAAAAGAAAACATTAGAAAGAAAAAATAAAAATATGCCTTGATATGCATTCAGAGTACATCAATTCATTTGGATATGGGTAAGATTTTCCTTCTTACGTCCTCCATGTTTGTCTTGAATCGTTGCCTTAAAGAGAAATGGAGTCATTCTTAGTAGATCATCAAATATTATTGTTTTTACTGTGTACAATGTTTTTCTGATTCTACTCATTTCACTTAATAATACAAGTTTCTCCTAGATTTTTCTTTTCTGATATTGGCCTCTTCATAATTTCTTATTGCTTAATTAGTATACTGTGAAGTCCATATTTAATGACTCCTTGCTCAACCATTTTCCAATTGCCAGGCAGTGCCTCAATTTCCAATATTTTTCCATACAAATAGGCACATATAGGTCCTTTCCTTTCTTTTTTATGATCTCTGGGATATAGACCAAGTAGGAATATTGCTGGATCAAAAGGTATGCACAGTTTAATTGCCCTTTGGGCATAGTTTCAATTACATCAAAATCATTGGGTCCATTCTAATTTTCATCAACAGTGCATTTGTGTACCAATTTTTCCCACATTCTCTTCAACAGTTATTTTTCTTTTCTGTCATACTAGTCAATTTGATAAGTTTAAGTTGGTACTTCAGAATTGCTTTAATTTGTCTAATCAAAAGTGGTTTAAAGCCCTTCTTCATATGCCCAAAGTTAGCTTTGATTTCTTCATCTGAAAACTATCTGTTCATGTCCTTTAATCATTTATCATTTGGGGAATGGCTGGAAGCCCTCTTTAAATGGAGAGTAGCAAAGAATTCTTTGCTCAGACTTTCAATGAAAACTATTGATAAAACATCAGTACCAAAACTAACACAATCTTTTGATTTGATGAGCTTTCTTCTCTTAGGATTTCCTGATAGCATGAATGAGGAAAATGGCTTTGAATCCTATTTCAGATACTTTCTCCCTCTACATTGCTGAATATTTACTTTTGGGCCCCAGTTTATTAATTTAAAAATGAGGATCTTTGACATGATTATCTTTATTATATCATTTTGTTCTAAACCAGTGATCATATAATCATGAGTTAGAGCAAAGAAAAAGATATAAGAGAAAACTTAGATTATATTTAACATACTTGAATGTCTAATATTAATAAAGTCCTGAGTTTAAGATGCTTTAATGTAATAATCTGATTCTTTAATTTATTTTCAGATTCCTTCCCACAAGCATATGGTACAAATATAATGCTATCTTGTAGGTAAGTCTTAACAAATTTATTCCAACATTAGATTCCATTTGGGGCAACTAGAAGAATAGAGCACTGACCTTGGAGTCTGGAGGATATGTGTTTGAATTCAACCTCAGATATTTATTAGCTGTGTGACCTTGGGCAAGTAGCTTAGCCCTGATTGCCTGTCATCCATAACCATCTTCAGTCATGCTAATTTGTATCTGTCCACTGGACCAAGATGGTGCCAGAGGAGAAAGTGAGGCTGGTGACTTAGAACAGCACCCCTTCACTCAAATACAATTCATGTGCTTGTCATAGCATCATCTCCTGATGTGATGGTCTTCTTTGAGAATGAAGGACAAGCAACAACAGATATTTAGTTCAACCCTGGGTTAGGTTATACTTTTGCTAGCTTTCCTGATAAAAGTTTAGATTCATTTGTCATATACAGAATAACAATAAATCAGACAGCCTTGGGGATTGTGTTATTTATCCAGATGAATAATTAACTTTTGTTTATGGTTTTGATCTTCCTAATGTTTATACTGTATCCCTTTTGCTGTTGTTCTGTCGCCTGTTGACCTTTTCCAAATCCATATCTTAAAACACTCCTGCCATCTGTCCATTCCATTCTTTCAGCCATGCTATGAAACTACAATGGAAACAAATACTTTTGCTCTCTGGGTCCACTAAGATTTGTGTTTGATGTTACTGTTCTGTCATTTTTAGTCACATCCAAATTTCTATGACTGTATTTGGTGTTTTCATGGCAAAGATGCTAGAATGATTTTCCATTTCCTTTTTCTGGCTTTCTAGAAGAAACTGAGGAAAATAGCATTAAGTGACTTGCACAGAATCACACAATTACTAAGTGCATGCCAGATTTGAACTTATAAAGATGAGTATCCCTGATTTCAGGCCTAAAACACAATCCATGGGGTCACCTAGGTACTTGTAAAAAAATTGCATTGTTCAATGTCAATTCAGCCTTCACTGTGGCATACTAATTACTTTCCTTGTTGACTTTTTATTCTATTCCCATCAGTATCTATTTTTTTTTTAGATTTTTGCAAGGCAATTGGGGTTAAGTGGCTTGCCCAAGGCCACACAGCTAGGTAATTATTAAATGTCTGAGAACAGATTTGAACCCAGGTACTCCTGACTCCAAGGCTGGTGCTTTATCCACTGAGCCACCTAGCTGCCCCATCAGTGACTATTTAAAATTTCTTCCTGAAGTTGCAAATTGTCCCTGTATGTTCTTCTCAGCAGAGAACGTAGACACACACGACTTGAAATTTATTCCTTCCATAGTATATTCACTCTTCATCCTAATTCTATTCATCCAAAAACTTCAACATTATTCACATTTTCACTTCCTTTACAGCAATTTTGTTACATTAAAGTGATGTTTCTTCTTCAGTTCCATAAATATCTCCTTTTGATCAATTTCCCCTAATCTTCTCTGGAAACATTTCTTTTTATCCTGAGTTCCTCTTATTCTATTGACTTCTTTTTCTAGAAATGTCCATATCTCACCATACTTTAAAGTCAATTATTGATTCTCACCTCCTATCAGATTTTTATACATATATCATTATTCTGGCAGCTAAAATCTCAAAAAGAAAAGATAAATAAATTTCTTTCCATTTGTTAGCAGTTGTTAATTTTAGTCAGGTGTATGTGCTGGTAAATATTTAATAACCAGCTTTACCAAAAAAAATGAAATAAAGCATAGTGTTAAGTTTAATCTATGTTTTTAGTACTTTTTATGTCTAGAGAAACAACAAAATAAATCTAACCATGATTTATAGCATTTACTGATTTCTGAGGTGTGAATATTCACACTGAAAATTTAATAAGCAACTCTTTAGAGCCAGTGTGAATTAGTTCCAAAACATCCTTGGGAAACCCTCATTAAATAAATTCTTATTTCCCAGGGTTTCATGATACCAAATTTCCATGGTTCCCTTCTTTATGCCAAGGTACTGAATTTTTAAGACTGGTTGCAATTAGTATTGTTCTTGCCTCTGATATTACTTTCATATAAATTTCAATTAATTTAGAGCCTGTAAGTATAATTCTATGTTATGTGATATTGTAGGTATAGCTGGGACATCTACCATATGTCTGCCAGTAACATGATGCAATTGAAAAAAATAATATTTTAGAGTGAAGTTAAGTTAATAAGGAGAAATTTCACTCTCAGAATTTGTCACTCAAAGTTCTACCTGAGTTGGATAGATCTCCAACTGACAAAGCAGAATATTGAATCAATAATCTTTAACAAAACAATTTAGAATTAGTAAAGATAACTTTAATGGTAATCATAAAGTTAATTCAAAAGTGATTAAGCTTTAATATCAAGCACAGTCAAATCAATAATAAATAGACATTTATTAAGTACATATTATTTGCAAGACTCATTGCTCAGTTCTGGGGAATGTAAATATGAAAAGGAAAGAAAGATGGTTCCTGTCTTTAAGAAGACAAACAAAATGATATTAGGGTGTGGTACATGAAGTGGAAATACATGGAGAAATCATTCACAGTATTCTCAAAGGAATGCAAAAATGAGGAAAATTTCTGAATTGAGTTCTTCTTTCCTTAATTGGGGATTTTGGGGTTCATAATCTCACCCCCAATCAGAAAGGCAGAGAATATTGATGAAATATAGAAACAAGGATGATGGGGTTATCTCAATAATTAGCTTACCAAGACATTCTGTCATTTAGAGAAATACTAAAATAGTATAGCTAGGTGAGACATGAAGGCACCACATATATGGTAGAAGCCTAGGGTTCTAGTATCTAATTTAAGCATATTCCTTTGTTCTCAGGCTTCTTCTCAACTTCCACTTGGGCTTAGCTACTTGAATACTGAAAAATAAGTTGACTCCTCCCCTCAGTTTTCTAGGTGTGACTCTAATGGGTTGGTTAGTATCTCTAAAATTGTCATCCATGAGCCCTCACTGATATGTTTCCCATTGATTATCATTTATTCAATGCAAATTACTAGTTCTTAAAATTTTATATTTATTAACATTGTATAGAAAAAATAGTTGATATAAATTATTGCACATTCAACCATAAATATATATATATATACAGAGTACCTGGTGAAAAGGCTAAAGTTTATAGAGCACATGTGGTAAAGAGATTTCATGTGAAATATAATTCCTGATTATTAC